>NC_044322.1:247336-312606 GCF_007399415.2 Gopherus evgoodei
CCCTTTGCTGCTCCCCCCCCCGCGTCTGCATCACCCTCCGAACTCCCCTAACCCCTTGCTGCTTCCCCCCCCCGCGTCTGCATCACCCTCCGAACTCCCCAAACCCCTTGCTGCTCCCCCCTCCGTGTCTGCATCACCCTCCGAACTCCCCAAACCCCTTGCTGCTTCTCCCCCTGTGAAACTTCCCAAACCCTTGGCCGCTTTTTTCCCTTTGTTTTTGGTGTCCGCTTGTTGCTTAAACCTCTCTCCAGCCCTTCTCCGCTGCCCCTCCCCTACCGCAGATCACCGTCCCGCTGCTCCATTGTCCTCACCCCGCAGGGCTGCAGAGTCCCTCGCTGCTTCCAGCCGCACTCTCCTCTCATCAGTTACCACTGATCATTCACTCCCCTCCCCACTCCTGTTCCTTGACAGATTATCTGCTATCCTGGCCTCACAATTAAGTCATTACTTTTCTTTTACACCGTTACATTGCATAAATTCACTTATATTCACATTTTACTTGTAATTATAACACCCCATTGGTTGCTTCCACTTTTCTAATATACTTTGTATTTGCATTGATACCATTGTGTTACATTGTGTATAAGGCCACTAACCACTTAATACATTCTATCTAAAATTGTTGACCATTTTGTATAGAAGCTACCATTTTATTTTCCATTTCTTTTTGATATGCTTATTGACTGTACTGTACCCCATTGTGCTGAACCCCACTTACTGTACCCCACTGTTAGAACTCCCTACACTGTTCAATAAGAACCCCCCCATCATTGTCTATTGTAAACACCCTATACACCCCATCCCATCGTATTTCATTGTTAAATTCCCACCACTTCCTTTTTTCCTTTAATAAAGAAATTAATTGGCACCCCACCTGAGTGGTAATTGCTCCCTGAGATCCCATATACCTGCAGGCAGGGAGAGAAGGAAGTCTTTCTTTGTGTTATTTGTTTTGTTCGTTGTTCACTCTTGGGGCTAAGAGGGACCAAATCTTTCTGAATCAGTCTCTCATGTTTCAAACTTGTAAGTAGCCAGGCAAGGCGGATTAGTCTTATGTTTGTTTTCTTTCAACTTGTGAATGCTTTTCCTTTTGCTAGAAGGATTTTTACCTCTGTTTGCTGTAACTTTGAATCTCAGGCTGGCGGGGGAGGTCCCTCTAGTCTATATAAATCTAAATATCCTGTAAAGTATTTTCCATCCTGATTTTACAGAGATAAATTTTACCTTTTCTTTCTTTAATTAAAAGCTTTCTTTTTTAAGAACCTGATTGATTTTTCCTTGTTTTAAAATCCAAGGGATTGAGGCTGAACTCACCAAGGATTTGGGGGGGAAAGAGGGGGGAAAGGTTAATCCCTCTTTGTTTTAAGATCCAAGGAGTTTGTATCTGTGTGAAGCTTCCCAAGGAACCCAGGGAGGGGAAAGTCTGGGGGGGGGGAGGAGGGGAATGATTTATTTCTCCTTGTTTTAAATCCCAAAGGGTTTGGGTCTTAGGTTCCCCAGGGAAGGTTTTGGGGGAACAGGAAGTGTGCCAAACGCTATATTTTTGGCTGGTGGCAGCGTACCAAATTTAAGCTAGTAATTAAGCTTAAAAGGGATCATGCAGGTCTCAATCTTTTGGACACTAAAGTTCAAAGTGGGGAAAAAATCTATAACAATCTGGTTAATCAATAATCAGAAGGAACTTCTTGCTTGATCATTGAAATGCTGACTTAACAAGGTTTCTTTACGGGACATGTCATTCTATTACTAATGTATAAATAAGGGGACTCGTTTGGAGACCCTTCGGGACTGGTCTCTCCCTCTGGATGCATCTTCTGTTCCCCAGCAGCAGACGGGCTCCTGCTATATCACTCAAAAGCCACACTCAGCTTTGGTATTTATCAAGGGATGGGGGTGTTTTACTAATCTTGTTGCAGATGTGTGTAAGGGCTTGAGACTAACAAAGTTTAGCTTTAAGTGAAAGAACTCTTGTGTTGTCCTGTTTGTGCCAGCCATCTATCAGTCGGACGGCCGTGTCTCCCTTGATTTATTTCCTGACACCTCCTCGCACAGAGTAAACGTTACCACGAGCTTTGGGTTGAAAGAATCCCGGGTAACATATTTGTTAGGCCTGAATAAAGATATAGCAGACAAAACCAGGTATGCCAACCTGACCAAAGTCAGGCTAACAGAGGTTTGTGGGTAATCCCTGAGTAGAAAACACTGAGAAGCAGCAGCATGTGTCATAAGCGCTGGGAAAAAGTGAGATAAAAGAGAAGCTGCATTCCTGGCATAGTACCAGATGTGCTGTGTTCGGGCAGCTCCTTCGAAGAACTGATAGGAGCCCTAGTTTCCCAGCCTCCTTGTTTTCACTCCCTGGTTTTGTTCTTTGTTTGTTTTTAACTCCCCTACATTTCTAACTTTAGGCATGCATGTATACTAAAGGTGTCTAGTTTCTAGTTGTTAGAAGAAGGGGGTGGGTTGCTCCAGTGAATAATTTATGACGCGATGGAACTGTCTATATAGGCTTATACTAAGATGTAAAGAGGGGGCTGGTTCTCTCTGGAGACGAGCTGCTCTCTATTGATGCGTGCACTTGTCAATAAAGAGCTTTTGATCGGACCTTGCTGGTGTTGCCTGTCTCTCTCGCGGTCAGACAACGAACTTTGCCGTCGGGGTTAGAGTCCCTGACATCTTTGGCGACTCCGCCGGGACCCGTCTGACTCTCCGGCGGGGGATCGGACCCTGAGGCAACGCAGCGCGCATCCTCCAGTTTAGAGGAGCCTTGCCTGGTGATCTGATCTCTGCGTTGGCGATAAGGCGTGTTCTGTGAACCAGCTGAAGCTCGTAGAAATCCAGCAACGTCCACCTACCCTTTGAGTAGGGTCCAGGTTGTCGGGGTTAGAGTCCCTGACAACTTAGGTCTGGGTTAGAGTCCCAGTCCAGGTCTGGGTTAGAGTCCCAGTCCAGGTTTGCGCAGGATCCAAGTTGTCTGGGTTAGAGTCCCAGCCTGGGTTTGAGTCCCAGTCCAGGTGTTTGAGTCCCCGGAGAGGTAAGCGAGCGCTCGAAGCGGGGAGGTGGGGGTTAGAGTCCCTTTACCTCGACCCGGGAAAGAGGGGTTAGAGTCCCTTCATTAAAATGGGACAAGTTGGCAATAAGTGCCCGGGGGACGCCCCGTTGTCTCTGATACTTAGAGATTGGAAAAAGATTTCTGAGACAGCTGGTCTAATTAAATTTAAGATGAGAAATCTGTATTGGATCCAATGGCCATCATTTACCTTTCATTTGTCCCCGACTAGAGACTGGCCGGAGGGTAAAACCTTTTCCACAGATAGGATGAACTCCTTAAGGGATATTTTGGTTGATCTTAGGCCGGGACAAATGGATTACTTGTTTGTATGGTATAATTATGAACCCATGGAGGGATGAGTAGCTTTTGAAGCTGTTTGTATGGAGAGCTCTTGTAAAAAAAATCCCCCACCATATGCCCCAGAGCCGCACCGGGAGGAGGACAATTTTGTTCCTGTTTTTCCCCCCCTGATGGAGTGCAAAGATTCAAAAGCAGGTTAGGGACAGTTCAGGGACAGAGGAGAATCAAGGGGGAGCTCAGAGTGATGGTCCCTCATCTTCAGAAGAATCAGGCAGCCTCACCCCCTCTGTGCAGCCTCCAGCCAGCCTTTTGCAAACTTGGTCAGGGAGTGCTTTTCAAACACCCCCAATATTACAGCAGCCCTCGTCCTTGCCCTTGTGGGCCCCCACTAGGTTACTTAACTCCATGAGGGAGAATGTTTCTGAGACACCCCTGATATGACAAGCCTCGTTGAGAACTTATCTGGTTCTACTGGTTGCTGAGGAACATGAGATGGTTTTACCCATATCCTGTTTGCAACTTCAAATTTGTTTAACTGGCAGTGCACTATGCCTCACTTATGAGACAATCCTGAGGCAGTGGAAAGAATGTTCTGCACAATCTTTTACACTCATGTGCCCACTTGGGCAAATGTAAATCAGTTATTAGATACTCTCATGACAAAAGATGAAAGACAAAAAGTAAAAGAAAAATCTGCAGCTCATTTGAATGCACCTTGGCTAATTACTGACCCTAACTGGAATCCCAATAATCCAGCTCAAAAGACAAAGTTGGATGGATTTTTAAAAGCTGTTTTGAATGGTATTAGAGATGCAGGGGAGGCTACTCCAAATTGGAGCAAGGTGACTGCTTGTGTTCAGCATCCAGATAAGCACCTCTCTGACTTTTGTGCTCGACTGATTTGTGAAGTTAAAAAGCATGGGAATTTAAATCCTGAAACTGATCATGGAAAGGAGATGGTTAAAATGGTTTTCATGTCACAATGTGCAAAGGATATTGCAAAGAGATTTAAAGAGCATCCAGATGGTACGCAAGGGAAAAGTTTGTCTGAAGTAGTTAGCATTGCTACTAGAATGTTTAATGGGAAAGAGAAAAAGAAAGAAAAAGACATAAGGAACGGGTTAATTTAAAAATCATCTTGGTCCCGGGATGGAAGGAGGGGGTTGCTCTGCGTTCAGGGTCAGGAATCGGCACGGACTGTGCTTGGTGCAGGGAGGGGCTGCTTTCGGCCCCAGCTGGCTGTGAAGGAAAAAATATAGACAGAGGCGAAGCAAAAGAAATACAAGTTACAGAACTGAAATTACATTTGCAAAGCTTAACCGTCCAGTAAGATCCAACAGAGTGCCTTTGTGACCCTGGAGTCGGTGTGGCTTGGTGACACCAAAGAAGCTGCAGGCAGCCGACCTGGACTGGAATCTCTGAAAGAGATGCCGCAGGAGATTCCAGGGTGTAAGAGAACAGCCCTCCCAAGAGCAGAAGCATGTTGGAAATTCTGGACGAGCTGTAAACAGGATAATCTCCCTTCCACCTCTCCCCCTCCTCTGAACATTATACACAGAAGTGGCCAGTCTGAACGTACGTGTGTGAGTATGAAAGGAGCTTCGGGCTTGGGGTATTAATATTTTCCTGAGTGATGTGGGAGCGTTCCCAACACTCTCCGTTGTTGTTTTATTATTTTATTAATGAAGCTTTAAAATTCAGTTATATGGTGTGTTTTCTTTATCTTCCCCCAACGATCCTGTAGTGTCAGCCTGATCACCTGACACGAGGGATAGATTGGTAACAGAAATTTGTCACAGTTTGGTGAGCAATTAAGAAGGGGGGAGCCCTGCAGAATTTACACCATCTATTTGTTTTACCCTTGTTATTTTGTGTTTGCTTTGCTTGGTACTGTTGGTGTTATATGCTGAGAACTGCATGAGTAAAAGTGAGTCCTAATAGGATAAGGAAACACTATCTGGTTCTGGTTCTGTTCTATTTAACCAGTTACTGTTGTTTTTTTTTGCTCTGTTCATTTGGGTGTTAGGAGTGTGGGCGGAACTGAACCTCTCGTTCGTAATTCCTCGGAGTGGAAGCCATGTGTGCGAGAGAGCTCTGAGGTGGAATTGAGATCCTTCTGTCCCGTCCCCTGTAGCGGTCAGTGTATAGAAGTGGGAAAGTCTGGCTTAGACTGTAATTTCCTCTGCGCTCTGTGTAAGTCTCTTTTCTGTTTAAGTGTCAAACAGATGAATGAGTCTCTGGGTAAACCCTCTAAAAATAGTCCTTCAAATTATATGTTAAGTAAATGGCCTTTGCCCAATGGGCCATGTGTCTTCGTCCAGGTGGCAAGCCTCATGAAGGAGGACTCAGGTAGTTTTGTAAGTAAGAATGTCTAAGGCAAGAGACCAGGAGGGGTGGGGGCTAGTTGAGAAGCCCACCCTCCTAGCTAAACTGGTAGTGGAACAAGTTGGTGCCTATGGAAGGGACAGTTCAGTGAGAAAAGCAAGATCGGGCCCAGGCGGGCAGGCAACAGACAGAGAGATTGGAAAACAGGTTGGAAAACTTTAAGGGTGTAGTGGAAGGAAGGAGTAAGTAAGTGTAAGCATGGGGATTTCAAATACCCAGGACTTACTTGGAATGGTGATTTAAGTTAATAAAAGTGGCTGTTGGGAGACAAGCAAGTGATTTAAGGAAAAGTAAAAAGTTAACTCTGTAGTTGCTGAGGAAAACAGCAGTTGAACTTTGTAAAAATGCTAAAGAGGAAAGTTCTTGGTGTCTTTGAAATGTTTGTAAATAAATTGAGGCAAAGAAATTGTTAATTGCAATTATTTAGAATTTAGTTAAATTAGCTGAAGAATGTATATAGTGCTATGTAATTGAAATTTTATTAGGCTGTAAGGGCACTATAAGTAGTCATGTTTTCTTTCAGTGTTTGAAAGCAACAGTTAAAAGTAAAAAGCAAGCCAGAAAGCATCTGTATTAATGCAAATTATCTAACTGATAAGGTAGGAGCCACTGAAACCTGGGCTGCCTATGAAACACATAAAATATGGGATAAATCCTCTGTTTTTCCTGAAATCAACAAGGGTATTTGTCTATTTTAAGCAATGATTGACTGCCCAGAAGGGGTAGACCTCTGTTTTTTTTGTCTTTCAGATAATCAGAGAAAACTGATGCCAGCTGAACAGCATTCAACGTACCATGCATTTACTGGCACAATAGGAATTATGTTTTGTGTTCTATGTTCTGTCTTGTGGTGTTTGTCTTGTGGCCGGAATTGTTGTGTTTAGTGTTTTCATGGGATGGTCTGGTTTGGAATCAGGCAAAAAAAGGTTAAATTAAAATGCACATACTTGTTTTGTTCAACTTGGAATACAAAGTGTTTAAATAAATCAGGACAATGTGATATATTAAAGTCTAATGCATTTCCTTAAGTAAGAAAAAGAAACTTCATTGGCCAAATTGTTAATTGCAAAAATTGTTGTTAAAATTTGCATACCAACAGTCTTTGAAAGCAAAGACATGAAAAGTTAACCCACTCCCCATATTGAACATGGGATCCTTCTGGCTACCTCAGATTTCTAGCCAGAGGGCTGGGGAAGGTGGGAAGCTATTGGACTACAGGTTGTATTAAGTGAACTCCTCAAAGTGGGTGTGCTTGTCCTGGCCTGTTGCTCCAAAGTTCTGTAATAAAGTTATTTTAGTGAAAGGGTATATGTGGCATACATTAAATAATAAGACTAATGTACTGTATAATGACAATGTGTAGGTGTTCATTGTTGGGAAAAAGGTGTATAAGTAAAAAGTGAAAGTTTCCTTTGCAGGTTAAAAGAAGCCAAGAAGGAAAGAAGGACAAAGAACAGAATGAATTAACTGAAAAAATAAAATAAAATAAAATAGCAAGCTCAGGCTATAAATAAGACACTGACTCCATTCAAGGACACTGCTCACAGTTAAGACTTGGTTAACAACCAGGAAAAGGAGAGCTTGAATTTGCCCATGCAGCTATGAGATCTGAAAAACACTGCCAGGCACTAATGAAATGTGTTAAGTTTCTTTTCTCACAGGTAAGGAATCACTACCCAAAGACCCTAGCAGCCCTGCCACTCCTTACAACCAGGAGACGGGATTGATGTAAAGGTCCACCAACGAAAGACTGCCTTGGCTCCATGCTGGAAAGGCCCTTAAGTCCTGATGACTACCAACACCACTGTGAAGTGCCAAAGACTGACTGTTTGGACCCATGATTCTCACTGCAAAAAGACCCCTCCAACTCGGGAGAATTCTCCTACTGATGATTAGCCTATTTCTCCTTCTAGCTCCACTGTGTCTTCTGGACAGTAGGAAAAAAGTACAAAGTGACGTGCTGGTAACCTCTCCCTTGTCCACCGACAGATCTATTGTGCCTTTGAATTTTTCTACAAAAAGCAAAGCCATTACAGGGTTATGTGCTAGTAACCTCTGCCCTATATGATGCTGCACCACGACTGTTTTGGGAAAGAAGAAGAAACACTCACTCCACTGAAATTGCCAAAGTCCAGGAATTCCTGACTAGAAAGGACATTAAGAACTGACCCTGGTGAAGAAACAAAGAATTGTACACTGGCAGAAAAAATTTGTGGGACCCATGCTTGGGAATGTGGTATTGATTGAATTTTGGGGTTTATTCTACAGGCTGTGCCCTGTGTTCTGGATAAATTCTTCAGCATGTATTGGATTTTAAATAACAAGTACCCGAAGAGTTTGTTCTGCCACTGGAAATTTTACCTGTATTGAAACCATTCCAGTGACTAATAATGTAACCCCCTCCTATGCTATTAATGTCAATGCCTTTTAAAAGTACCTAAAATAGTTAAATAACAAATGTAATATAGTACTACACCAAGGAAAGATGGTATTAAATATCACTGAGGCTGGGAAGGCATTGCAGTGGGATCTAGTATGTTTGGAGATTCAGAATTTCCTGAATGACCAGCTAATGGCCATTCGGAGTGATCTTGAGTACCAGACTTGGCCCACCGCCCTTACAGAAACATCAGAAGTACCATCTAATCTGTGGTCATGAAAATATACTAAAGACTTTCTGGGTGGAAGTGTAAACATTTACAGTGCTCCTTCCAAGCATTTGGACCGGGGGGTGTGGGCTTCCACATACCGAATCCTGACGGGTCCATGGGGAGGATGCACATGAAACTGAATTATTCACCGAAACATCTGGAAAATTAGACCACTTGGTATACCTAACTGATTTATAGTCAGTGCCCCAATCCCTTAGTTGTCAGACAAACAAAATTCCGCTCTTTTGTCCGTGCAC
Organism: Gopherus evgoodei; assembly: GCF_007399415.2. Taxonomy (NCBI): domain Eukaryota; kingdom Metazoa; phylum Chordata; order Testudines; family Testudinidae; genus Gopherus; species Gopherus evgoodei. Next base: position 255,979 of record NC_044322.1, read on the forward strand.
TCATTCCTGGATTGTGGGTGGCTAAGCTCAAGAGAGCAGTTGTAAATATTTCTGCAGAGCTTAAAAAAACAGCTAATGCATTAATAGACGCTTTCCAAAAGTTGCAACGAAAGACTGATGAAGTAGCAAAAGTAACTTTGCAAAATAAACGTGTGCTAAATGCCATGAATGCTAAATTAAGGAGAAGCTTGTGCTTGCATCGGGGAAAAATGTTGCTTTTTTGTTAATCACTCTGGCTTAATTGGCAAGGATTTACAAGCTATTAAGAATGTTCTGTTGTTTTCCATGCTATATCTCTTGATCACACTTTTAGTTTTAAGGACCTCCACTGAGACCTTGGGTCATGGTTTACTAGCCTCCCCCGTACAATTGTTAAATGAATATGTGTCCCAAGAGTCCCATTATGGTCCTCTAGGGACAAAGGGGGGATTGTTAGGCCTGAATAAAGATATAGCAGACAAAACCAGGTATGCCAACCTGACCAAAGTCAGGCTAACAGAGGTTTGTGGGTAATCCCTGAGTAGAAAACACTGAGAAGCAGCAGCATGTGTCATAAGCGCTGGGAAAAAGTGAGATAAAAGAGAAGCTGCATTCCTGGCATAGTACCAGATGTGCTGTGTTCGGGCAGCTCCTTCGAAGAACTGATAGGAGCCCTAGTTTCCCAGCCTCCTTGTTTTCACTCCCTGGTTTTGTTCTTTGTTTGTTTTTAACTCCCCTACATTTCTAACTTTAGGCATGCATGTATACTAAAGGTGTCTAGTTTCTAGTTGTTAGAAGAAGGGGGTGGGTTGCTCCAGTGAATAATTTATGACGCGATGGAACTGTCTATATAGGCTTATACTAAGATGTAAAGAGGGGGCTGGTTCTCTCTGGAGACGAGCTGCTCTCTATTGATGCGTGCACTTGTCAATAAAGAGCTTTTGATCGGACCTTGCTGGTGTTGCCTGTCTCTCTCGCGGTCAGACAACGAACTTTGCCGTCGGGGTTAGAGTCCCTGACATATTGGAACTGGAAAAGGTTCAGAAAAGAGCAACAAAAATGTTTAGGGGTATGGAGCAGCTTCTGTATGAGGAGAGATTAATAAAATTGGGACTTTTCAGTTTGGAGAAGAGTTAGCTAAGGGGAGATATGATTGAGGTGTATTAAATCATGACACGTGTTGAGAGAGTAGACTGAGCTTCATGACTAGCTGGCTGGTGACAGGGTGCTGGGCCCTCTTCTCTGAATCACTTACCCGAGAGTGAGAAAGACTTTAAACTCTTTCCTGACCTCACTGTGCTGTGTCAGCATGACAAGCGGGGGAACTTGTCTATGTATAATATAATGGGTTGCTACTTCTAATTGCTGCTAACTGGACCCCCAAAAACCCACCCCTTGCCTCACCTCTTCTGACAAGACTCCACCGCTATTTTACCTCTTCTCCCACAAGGACCTGCCCCTGCCTCTTGCTCCTTTCTTCAGCTTCCAAGCACTGGAATGGGTTCCCTAGGGAGGTGGTGGAATCTCCTTCCTTAGCTGTTTTTAAGGTCACTCTTGACAAAGCCCTGGCTGGGATGATTTAGTTGGGGATTGGTCCTGCTTTGAGCAGGGGGTTGGACTAGATGACCTCCTGAGGTCCCTTCCAACCCTGAGATTCTATGATGCTATAATTCTAAAGACACAGTCCATTTCCACAAGCGTGCCAGGAACAAATTCCTGAAAAACTGGAACCAAGATTGGGGTACCCTCTTTCCCCTCAGCCCCCTCACCAAGTGGTCAATGTTAACCATGAGACAAGAGGCTACTTAGATTATGGAAAACTCTAGGGTTTTTTTGACAGAAGCACTGTATCTAATTCCTACATAAAAGAAGGAAAATTAATCAAATGTGAGACCTCCCCCTCATTTCTAATACTAACATGTCCTTAAATCCTGAGGCAAGTCACTTAAAGGACACCAGTTAGGTATAAAATTGTAATGTATATTCTTTCTTTGTTACTAACTCTGTGGAGAGAGGGACCCTGTCAGAACTCCTGGGTTCTGTCTCAGCTCTGGAAGGGGAGTGGGTTCTAGCGGGAGGCAAATAAATCTGCTGCCTATTAATTTCATTGGATTGCCACTAGTTCTTCTGTTACTTGAAGGAGTAAATAACATTTCCTTACTCATGTTTTCCACACCATACATGATTTTACAGACCTCATATCTAAACTTTGTTATCTCTTTTCCATGCTGAAATGGCCCACACTTTCTAATCTCTCCTCATATGAACAGTGTTCCATACCCCTAATCATTTCTCTTGCCTTTCACTGTGTCTTTTCCAATGCCCCAGAAGAGGGATCAGATAGAGGAAGTGTTTTTCAGCCCTTCAAAACCAGAGAGACTGGACAAGTCAGGAGAAGCTGGGGCAGGAGAGAGGCACAAGGGTGGCAGGGGGGACTCAGGTTGCAGGGCTATGGCTGCAGCAGAAAGACAGATTCCAGATGCAGGAAAAGCCATGAGTTGCAGGAGGGACAAAGTATGCTCCAATGATGTGTGGATGATGTAATGGCTATTGGAAAACATAATCCCAACTATACCTATAAAATGATGGGGTCTAAATTAGCTGTTATCACTCAAGAAAGAGATGCTGGAGTCATTGTGGATAGTTCTCTGAAAACATCCACTCAATGTGCAGCAGGGAATCAGTTAGAAAGGGAAAGATAATAAGACTGAAAATATCAGATTGCCTCTATATAAATCCATTGTACGCCCACACCTAAAATCCTACCTGCAGATCTGGTCTGCCCATATCAAGAAGATATATTGCATTAGGTTACTTTTAGTTTTTGTGTTATGAGAAAGAGGAAATAACTTTTCCTTCTTTAATTTTTCCACACCATTCATGATTTTACAGAATTTCTCTCATATCCCCCCTGAGTTATCCCTTTTCCAAACTACAATGTCCCAGTCTTTTCAATCTCTCCTCACATGGAAGCTGTTCCATACCCCTAATAATTTCTGTTGCCCTTTTCTGTACCTTTTCCAAATCCAATATATCTTTTTGGAGATGGGGCGATCAGATGTGCACACAGTATTCAAGACATGGATATATCATGGATTGATAGAAACATTGTGATATGTTCTGTCTTATAATCTCTCTCTTTCCTAATGATTCCCAACATTCTCTTAGCTTTTTTGACTGCCACTGTACATTGAGCAGATGTTTTCAGAGAACTATCCACAGTGACTCCAAGATCTCTTTCTTAATGGGTAACAGCTAATTTCGACCCTTTCATTTGATACGTCTAGCTGGGATTATATTTAGCCATGCGAATTACTTTGCATTTCTCAGCACTGAATTTCATCTCCAACCAGTTGACCTGTCCCCCCAGTTTTGTGAGATCTCTTTTCACTCTTCAGAGTCTTCTTTGATCTGAACAATCTTGATTCATTTTATATCATCTGCAAATTTATTCACCTCACTGTTTACCCCTTTATCCTGTTCATTTATGAATATGCTGAATAGCACTGGCCCAGTACAGACCTCTGGGGGACACCACTATTTCCCTCTGTCCATTTCACCCTTTATTCCTACCTTTTGTTTCCTTTCTTTTAATGGGAATGCCTGGTAACACTTTCAGGAACGTATAAGGAGTCTGAACTTAATTTAAGGATGAGCCTTTTGTTATTGTAATCACCCTGCCTCTGTTTTTAAACAAACTCCCTGCCCCAAAGGCAGAATCTGGGAGAAGCACAGAACTCACCACATATCACACTCAATCCATGTTGCAGTAACAGCTCCATCTGGGGCCAGGACTTGTCCTGTGAGCAGCCGCAGGGATGGGGCTGCTATTCCATCAACTTCAGTGGCAACTGCGGGTGTAGCAGGGGGTTTAAAAGAGAACTGGGGGGTTTAAAAGCGAACTGGATAAATTCATGGTGGCTAAGTCCATAAATGGCTATTACCCAGGATGGGTAAGGAACGGTATCCCTAGCCTCTGTTCATCAGAGGGTGGAGATGGGTGGCAGGAGAGAGATCACTTGATCATTGCTTGTTAGCTTCACTCCCTCTGGGGCACCTGGCATTGGCCACTGTCGGTAGACAGATACTGGGCTGGATGGACCTTTGGTCTGACCGGTACGGCCGTTCTTATGTTCTTATGTTCTCAATGGGAATCGCTCCACCTAAGAGCTGATCTGGCTGGGCAAGAAACTGTACACATTACTCTGGTTATTCATCCAGGTAAAACAAAGTCCCTGGCCATAACCGTCATTAAGCAATCTTCAATTTCAACCTTTAACCGGATTGCTATTAACCTGTCCAGAGGGATGGCTGAACAGATGGCAGCTTCATGGACGGAGCTGGAGGCATCTTGAAAGATGTGGCACTTGGAAAGCAGCAGCTGCTGCCCTGTTCCCTTCAGCAGCCTTTGTGGGGATGTCAGGGCATCAGCGTGGCTGCAAAGCTGCAGGTCTGTAGAGCAATGGGTACCCTGGCTCCAGTAGATGGAAGAGAAATGTGGGAGCTGAGGAATTCTGAGCACTCTGGCCTGACATTTTCAATTCTCCTGGTCTCCAGCAGCTGTGGATTAGGAGAGAGGATACATTGAACCCACAACAGTCTCCATCGGCTGCGTCAGTTTTGGCAGCTTCCTTTCTGTGGACACATTACTAGAGCAAATGAGCAGCAAATTGTGAAGTGGGCCTACCAAGGAATGCCACTAAATGGCCAGCAATCACACGCACACCAAAAGCTTCAGTGGCACAAGACAGTCACTGAGTGACTATGCAACCAGACCCCTTTAAGCACTTTCCTGGAGACTGATCAGGCCAGCACTCCATTTGCAAGGAGCCTACATTCCCTTGGGATTTGCCATGAAGAAGATGATGATGACTAGCAGGACTAATGGCTCCCCAGATACTGTGGCAAAAGGGCTGTTAATCCAGTACTGTGTGTGAGGCTGAGGTCTGAGAAACAGAAAGTGCAGGTGACTGTCACTGAACAAGGAAACTTAGAGGGACATTTTCAGGGGATCATCTATTGCGCATGCGACGGGTAGCTGGGAAAACACTTTTTCATTTCCTTGGCTCTGTAATTTGGATTGCTTTCATCCTGGTGGTACATAACAGAATGCAGTCTTTTTCAGGGCATTGATGTATGTCTTAAACGAAAATAGAACATTATATCTCAGAGATCTCTACTTTGATAGACATATTGCTGTGACAATCTGTACCCCAAGGCAACACCCTGGCACCCCCATAGTCATCACTGTTATATTACAGTGGAAACCTGCTATAACGCACCCTGCAGTAATGGAAAACAGGTCGAGTCTGGCCCCGATGGCAGCCCTTGTCCTTCCCTCCCTGGTGACCGACGACTTTCAATTCACCTGAGGCAGGAGCGGTGCGGAGCCCTCCCGGCAGGTGGTGCGGCAGGAGAGGCTGAGTGGTGAGTGTCCCTGGCAGCCTCCCTTCTTTCTTTCTCCCCCCTGCTTCCTCCATCCCGCTAGCCGGGGCGCGCACTCTGCTGCCCAGGGCATGTCTGCAGTGCGGAGAGTCCCGCTAGCCAGAGTGCAGCCGCCGCCTACCCAGAGGCTCACCAGTGTGACCAGGGGATGCAGCCACAAGCCGCCAAGTAAGTGCCACCAAAAGTTTGTGCCCTAGTTTTTTTTTTGCTTCACCGCTCCGGCTGCCCCATTTTTTTTTCTCGCCATCCTGCTCCTCCTGCCTTGGACAAACCTCCTTTAATGGTTGTAAGTTGAAACTGGAAGTTGAACACAAGTACAGAGGAACCCGCTATAACATGACCCCCATTTACCACCATCACATTTTTTGGACCCCAATTATCGCATTATAGCGAGTTCCACTGTATTTCAACAAATCTTGTTCAAAATATGTCTCATGAGGTGTCCAATGGACTTTTCTGGGGAGATTCTCGCCAAGATACGGGTAATGGCTCCTGCTATGACCCATCAAAACATGCAAGGGCATGTTACTAGCTCCTGTGACTCTGGACTATATCTTGTATCTGTACCTTTCCACTCACTGTGCTGGGGGCTTTTGCTTGGAAAAATGAAGCTCCCTCTACCTGGCAGAAGCTATAAAATGCAGAAGCAACATTATCACTTGGCCGAATTCCCCAACAATTCAACACGAAAGACATTAGAACCTGGGAATGAACTGAAGATGTGGTCCCAGGCTGATGGGATTTCTAGCCTGTGCGTGGAAGATTGGTGGATTGTTTGTACCATCAGGGTGACACATTGTTTGATTCAAAGCCTGTCTAGTGTATAGAACTTAGTTTGTGGTTTTGTTTATTTCTCAGATTTCAACTTTGTTCTTAAGTATCACAGAAATAGCTGCGTTAGTCTGGATCTGTAAAAAGCGACAAAGAGTCCTGTGGCACCTTACAGACTAGCAGACGTATTGGAACATGAGCTTTCATGGGTGAATATTCACTTCGTCAGACGTACGCCTCAAAGGTTATACTCCAAAACGTCTGTTAGTCTATAAGGTGCCACAGCACTCTTTGCAAATTTGCAACCGTGCTTTGGGCTTTATTTGGAGGAATGAAGGAATGAAGTTCCCTCCACATGGCAGAAACTGATAAAAGTGTAAGTGACATCACCACTTGGTCTTATTCCCCACATCTGAATACCTAACAACATGGCTAGAGGAAGAAACTTTGATTAAGGAGATGGACCCAGGATGCAAAGTGGAATTCCCAGCCTCTGGGTGAAGACTCGTGAACTGTTTGTACCATCAGGTTGAGACACTGTTTGAGCCCAGTCCTGTCTAGGATATAGATCTCAGTTTATGATTTAGTTTTATTTCTTGGGTAATCTACTTTGGTCTGTGCACTTATTACTAATAATAACTTAAAATCTACACTTCTGTACTTAATAAAACTGTTATACACACACACACACACACACACACACACACACATTATATTATATATATATATATATATATATATATATATATATATATATATATATATATAACCTAAAACAAGGTGTTGTACACAGGGCAGTCTGCTCAGGAACAGGGGTTGCTACACAGTTTGTTCTGAGTCAGACTTGCACTGGTGTAGAGTGGGGATGAGACAAAGAGGTTGCCAGTTTGTTATTTTCTGTTTGCGTATTTCAGTAAAGGGAGGGCACTAGAGAAAAGCAGCACAGTCAGTGAAAACAGTGAAACAATTGTGAAGTTGGAGCTATTCAGATTGCAGGCAGTAGAAAAAAGGAAAAGAACATAGGGGAATTTTGGAGCTGACGCAAGCAGAGGCTGCCAGAGAGGAGGCTGAACACGGAAGGGCTATGGGACTAACACATCGAGAAATAGAGAAGAAACAGGGAGAATGGAAACAGCAATTGGATTTGCTGATAAAGCAGAACCAGAATCGCTTCACTCCACTGATTCGCACCTCTACACAAATCCATAAATGAGAACAGAGACCCTGAGTACAGAAGCTCCTCAGTCACCTGTCACTTATCATACTGGGTTTCTAAAATTAGCCTCTACACAACCACAAATGAAGCACATCAAGGATGCTATCATTAATTGCAGGGAACACCTTGGTGGGAAGACACAGGGCAGAAGTGTCTGTGGTTAGCAGGATATAGAGCAAGAAGGTGACGTGTTGCCAGGACATATGGCAGAGCTTTTATTAGAAGAAGTCAAAAATCCTTGTGCCTTTGCCCGAAGTGCACATAGAAACTGAGTGTTTCAAAGCTTATTATCAGTGTGGGTTTTGGATGATAACCCTACTGATATGCTAACCCCCAGGTACTTTTCTGCAGAAATGCTGCAATACCACTCGATCCTCAGTATGTAGCAGTGCATAGGTGTCAAGGTTCCTTCCCCACTTTGAACTTTAGGGTACAGATGTGGGGACCTGCATGAACACTTCTAAGCGTAATTACTAGCTTAAATCTGGTACCACTGCCACCATCCAGAATTTCAGTGTCTGGATCACTCCCTGTCCCCCCAAAACCTTCCCCTCCCTAAGTAGCCTTGAAAGACTCCTTCACCAATTCCCTGGTGAGTCCAGATAAAATCCCTTGGATCTTAAAACAAGGAGAAATGAACCATCCCTCCTCCTTTCTCACACCAATCTCTGGTGAATCCAGATCCAATCCCCTTGGATCTAAAAACAAGGAAAAATCAATCGGGTATTAAGGAAAAAGGCTTTTAATTAAAGAAAAGAAAGGTAAAAGAAAACCCTCTGGGAGAGATTAGCATACCAGCTACTCTCACAGACAAGAGATTTCAAACACAGAGGATGTCCCCTGGGCACAATTTTAGTTACACATTAAAAAAATAATACCCAAATACCCAATTTGATTCTGCCTCTATTTGCATAAGACAGGTTACAAAGAAATAAACATAAATATATTTATTCTTTTCTAAAACTTACTACTCTGATAAGAGGCTGGTTCCTTGATCTTTTTCACTCCGGCTGAAACTGAAACTCTCAACAAAGGAAAAAATTCCCTCCTTCCTTTTGAAACATCTTGTTCCCCCATTGGTCCCTCTGCTCAGGTGTCAGCTAGGCTAGGTGATCTTTTTAACCCTTTACAGGTAAAAGAGGCATTAACCCTTAACCATCTGTCTATGACAACGGGATTCTTCTATCCTAATCACAGGTCTCTGCACTTGTCCTTGTTGAATCTCATCAGATTTCTTCTGGCCCAATCCTCCAATTAGTCTAGGTCAGTCTGGATCCTATCTCTACCACCCAGCATATCTACCTCCCTCGCAGCTCTAAGACAGGATATGGATTCAACTGAATAAATGGTTGTCTGTGAAAATGCTAATAACCCACCTGATAGAGAGGAGAAGGAGATTCTCTGGGCTGGTAAGACAAAGAAAGCAGCTGTGAAAGTACTGCTGGGAGAAGGCACAACACTTTGCCCAGGGAGCACAGATCACCATCACAACCCTCTAGGAAAAGTGCTTGCAGTGGGGATCACAAGGAAAGCCCAACTTGGGGGTGGACTTTTTCCATGGGCAGAACTCTGGGTGGGGAAGCAGCTTCATTGATGGCTAGCTAACATGTAAAGTGCCCTTATATCCTTCCCTCATCAGAGCGTTGAATAGCAAGTACTCAATGACGAGCTTGAACTGAGATCCCTCCTGAAGGGGGCACTGAGGGGAAAGGAAACCCAGTAACTCAACATATGTTAAGGTTCAGGATGGAGTTAAAAGACCAAATGCATTTTCAACAAACCAAATTGTCCAAGCAAAAGGCACGGTGTAATAAATATTATTGGAAACGCCTACCTGTAATGAAAGGTTTGACGTTATTGGTAAATGTAATGATGGTTTGTTGCTAGTGGTCAACCTTAAAACAAAGAGTTTGATATTGATGGTAAATCCTATGAAAAGTTATAACATGCATTCTTTTTGGGAAAGGCTTTTGGACATACTAGTTTTGGGATATATAAAGTGATTTATATCCATCTAATATTTTATATTTTGAGGCCTAGTATCAATGACATATACTTGACATGAATACACACATTTCAAGTTGGCAACCGAAGCAAGAACTTAAGGTCAAGAACTATTAGAACTATGTGTGCAAAAACAATCTTGTTATGTTCCAAGAAAAATACAGAGAATCAGCAGAAAAGGAAACAACACCAGCTCAAGAGAGAAAAAATTGTGTAAGAATTGGAGGAAATGCATTTCGTCCTGAGGTGACATGTACCCAGTCAATATGGGGATAGTTGAAATTCCCCACTATTGTTGAGTTCTCTTTTTCGATAGCCTCTGTAATCTCCCTCAGCATTTCATCATCCCTATCATTGTCCTGGTCAGGTGGTCGATAATAGATCCCTATTGTTATATTCTTATTACAGCATGAAATTACTATTCATAGAGGTGCTGTGAAACACGTGGATTCATTTAAGTTTTTTAATTCATTTGATTCTATATTTTCTTTCACATATAGTGCCACTCCTTCCCCTCCACCCTTCCCCAACCTGTTCTGTCCTTCTGATATATTTTGTACCCCGAAATGATTGTGTCCCATTGATTGTCCTCAATCCACCAGGTTTCTGGATGCCTATTATATCTATATCCTCCTTTATCACGAGGCACACTAGTTCATCCATCTTATTATTTAGACTTCTAGCATTTATGTACAAGCACTTGAAAAACTTGTCCCTGTTTATTTGTCTGCCCTTTTCTGAGGTGTCAGATTCTTTTTTAGGTGAATGTTTCTTTTCTGATCTGGCCCATAGTTTATCCTCCTCCATCCTCTCCTCCTGACTAAAAACTAGAGAATCTCTATCAATAGACTCTCCTCTAAGAGAAGTCTCTGTCTGATCCGTGTGCTTCTCTGCAGCAGTCGGCTTTCCCCCATCTCTTAGTTTAAAAACTGCTCTGCAACATTTTTAATGTTAAGTGTAGCAGCCTGGATCCACATCCTTCCTGTGGCCCCAGCCCCTCCTCTCTATATCATTGTCACATCCGCGCATTGAGGCTCTGCCTGCCTACCCAGCCCTGTGCATGGAACTGGAAGCATTACTGAGAATGCCATCACAGAGGTCCTGGACTTCAATCTCTTTCCTAGCAGCATAATTTTGGCCTCCAGGATGTCTCTCCTACCCTTCCCTATGTCATTGGTACCTACATATACCACGAACACCGACTCCTCCCCAGCACCACATTTGAGTCTTTCTAGATGCCTCGAGAAATCCACAACCTTTGCACCAGGCAGGCAAGTCACCACACAGTTCTCCCAGTCATCACAAACCCAGCTATCTGTTTCTAATATACCAAACATATTATTCTCCATCCCATATCTTAAGAATCTAAATATTGTTTTGTTTTTTTCCCACTGCTGAAAATGAGCAGGTGTTTCTTTTCAGCTGCTATCAATGTCGTCCCGGTCTTTTCCCTGACGTATGTTCTAGTTTGGATGTTTCTCTCATCACACGTCTTAGAAAAAGTTTTTTTCCCCCACTCTCTGAGTTCCAGCAACTGGATGAATGGGGACCTCTCTTCAGTATGGACTCCCTATCCAGGCTTTCATTGCATTAAGGAACATTGATGGAAAATCAGTATCTACACTTGTGTTTCCTACTGCTGCCTCTTAAGGATCCCTCACTACAAAGTGTATGAATTATTAGTGCAGGGAGCACCACAAAATATGGAATTGGATTTAATAAGGTCATTGTTCATAGTTATTTTTTTCTGAATAATGAAAATGTAATTTTACAGTGTGTGAATAGCGATCAATCTGCTTCTCCCATGAGAACAGCCTCCACTACTGCATGCAGTGTCTCATATTAACGTTGTCTGTCCATGCAGGCATTTCTACTGCGACTCTCATGCGAGATCCTGGGAACACACAGAAAGTCAAGGGCACATAGGGCACATGCAGAAGACACCCTTATGCGTCACAGTTGGACACCATCTCACATACTCCATGTTAGATTCGAACACAACCGACTTCAGCAACCCCTCCACCTTCATCCTGCTGGGAATTCCTGGCCTGGAGGTTGCCCATGTCTGGATCTCCATCCCCTTCTGCACCATGTACATCATAGCCATCTTGGGGAACTTTACCATTCTTTTCATTGTGAAAAGGGAGCCGAGCCTCCATGGGCCCATGTTCTATTTCCTCTGCATGCTGACCATCAGCGATCTGGTCCTGTCCACAGCCACCCAACCCAAACTGCTGAGCATCTTCTGGTTCAATTCCAGAGAGATCAGTTTCAGTGCCTGCCTCACCCAGATGTATTTCGTTCACTGCTTCTCAGGGATGGGGTCTGGTACCCTCATGTCCATGGCTTTTGATCGCTACATGGCCATCTGCCATCCTCTGGGATATTCCACCACCCTGACAAACTCTGTTGTGACCACTATAGGCCTGGCCGTGGTGCTGCGCAGTGGCATACTTGCATTACCCTATCCCTTCCTGGCGAGGCGGTGGCCATATTGCAGAACCAGCATCATCCCTCACTTCCATTGTCGGCATATAGCTGTGGTGAAGCTGGCCTGCACTGACATCAGCATCAGTAGTTACTATGGCCTGTTTGATCTTTTTTCTGTGATCGGAATGGGCATGTTCTTTATCTCAGTGTCCTATATTCAGATCCTCTGGGCCATCTTCCGCCTCCCCACAAAGGATGCCCAGCTCAAAACTTTTGGGACCTTCATCTCTCATCTTTGTGCCATCTTAGCTTTTTACATCCCACATTTATTCTTCTCTCTCATGTTCTGGTTTGGCCGCAATGTGCCACTGCACTTCCTCGTTCTCACTGCCAGTGTGTGCGACCTGGTTCCCCCTGTGCTACACTCCATCATTTACGAGGTGAGTACCAAACAGACCTGGGGCAGGCTGCTCCAGCTCTTTACTCATAAAGAGACCTAAATGTTTTCTCCCTGTGATCTGGCTCTCAGATTGAGCTCTGTGCAGAGCTGGCTGGTGCATGGTGCTAAGGCCTCTTCCCTGAATCACTTCCTGGACAGTAAAAGTGAGATTAAACCCTTTCCTGTGCTTTGTCAATGAGATGAACTTGGGAGTCAGTCTGTGTGCACTACTACCACCTTTCTAATTGCTCACAGCTGGATCTCTGAAATTACAATCTTACCCCAAGTCCTTTGTAAAGTCTCAACCCTGCTGTGTGTCTTCTCCTCAATGCCCTGCCCATGTCACTTCCTCCTGTCTTCCCTTCCTCTTGACAGCTGCAACCCAGTCATCTTAAAACCAACATGTTTTCACATCTTATGGGGGGCTGGTTAGTGTTAACATATCAATGTTTATTCTTACACTGTTATTAACTCTGTGGAGACAGAGAGATCTCATAAAGAATCCTGGAATCTATCTCATCTCTCGGAGGTGAGTGGGGTATAGTGTGTTAGAGCAGAAAGGGCTGTTTTGCAGGAGTGGAGGAAACTAGGAGGTAGGACATCCTGGTCTACCAGTGGACTTGCAACTTCTGTGACAAGGCTTTCAGTTGGTCAGCAATTGCAAGGCCGACTGTCGATTCCCTGCCCACAAGGATCCACCTCAGCCCTCAGAATGAAGCCAACCATCGTTTCAACATTGAACACCAGAGGCTCCAAGGTGGGTCTCCACACTTCCCAGATGCTCTCCTTCCTTTGTGATGTAGGGTACTTTGTGGTTTGCCTGAAGGAAACCCACATGGATCCAGCCACTGAGATTAGTTGGCGGCAAGAGTGGGGGTCTGGGTATAAGGTAGACACCTCAGCGCTGAGATGGTCACCCTGTTTTCCCCAACCTAGAGCCTGAGATGCTGGGAGTTGAAGAGGTGATACCAAGTTGCCTGCTGCACTGCCAGGCCAGTGTGGAGGGGCTGACTTTGACTCTGTTCAATGTCTACTTCTAGACATTGAGTTCTAGACATTGAGTTCTAGAGGCCAAATAGGAATTATGTTTGCAATTACCTTTTCTCAATGTTATATGTTCAGACTTTCAGTTTAACTAAATGTTCCCTTGTCCATGCTATGAGACACATTGAATATAAATGCCTGATCTACTTTCTTTATCAATAGATCCATAGGGTTTACGGTCAGAAGGGACCATTTGATCATCAAGTCTGACCTCCTGTAAAGTAGAGGACCATTAAATTTCATTCAGTTACCTCCGTATTAAGCCAAAAGACGTTTGCGTGACTAAGGCCGGGTCTGCACTAGGATTTCACATCATAGAATGAAAAAGCCATAGAGTTATAAGGGAACACAAAGGACAGCTAGTCTATCCCCGGACAAGATACAGGATTGGTTTTGTGTTAGTCATCTAAGACTGTTGGCCATTCACACAACTTTGGAAAACCTCCACAGAGGGAGCTTCCATGACTTCTCTAGGAGTCTGTTCCATTGGCCTCCTGTACTTAAAGTTAAGAAGATTTTCCTGAAATTTAATTTAAAATCTACTATGCTGGAATTTTAACCCATTGCCTCTTGTCCTGCCCCTCTGTGGTAAGACAGAATAACTTTCCTCCACTTTTTTATGGCAGCCTTTCAAGTGTTTAAATACATTTAAAATGTCCCCCATTAATCTCCTCTTTTCTAAGTAAACATATTGGTTTCTTTGGTTTGCTCATACAGTTTGCATTCCATCCCTTGCATAACATTTATTATTTGTTATTTGCCTATGGATCCTTTCCTGGTTCTCTACATCCTTTCTGTTAATTGATGTGCAAATGTGGACACATTACTCCAATTGAGACCTAGGCACACCGAGTAGAGGAATACTATGTCGTACCGTCACTTGCATGTTATATTTCTCCTAATATAACTGAATATTGCATTTGCCTTTTTTGAAACATTTTTCCTAATGTCCAACCTAAACCTCCCTTGCTGCAATTTAAGTCCACTGCTTCTTGTCTTCTCTCAGAGGTTAAGGTGAACACTTTTTCTCCCTCTTTGTAAAAACTTTTCTAGCTATTTGAAAACTGTTATCATTCCCCCCCTCAGTCTTCTCCTTTTTAGACTAAACATTCTTCCTTCATAGGTCATGTTTTCAAGATGAATAATCATCCTTTTCTCCAATTTTTCCAGATCATTTTGAATGTTTATCTGATTCTCAAAGACTTCCAACCCCTCCCAACTTTTATTAGCTACAAACATAAGTGCACTCTCTACGCCATGGTCTTAATCGTTAATGATGACATTGAAAAGAACCGGACCCAAAACTGATCCCTGCGGAACCCCACTTGTTATGCCATGCCAGCATCACTGTGAGCCATTGATAACTACTCTCTGGGGGCAGTTATCCAGCCAGTTATGCACCCACCTTATAGTAGCTCAACCTAGGTTGTATTTCTCTAGTTTCCTAATGAGAAGTTTATGCGAGATTGTATCGAAAGCTGTACTAATGTCTAAATATACCTCATCTACTGCTTCCCCACATCCACAGGGCTTGTTACCCTGTCAAAGAAAGCTATGAGGTTGGTGTGACATGTTTTGTTCTTGATGAATCCATGCTGACTGTCACTTATCACTTCATTATCTTCTAGACGTTTGCAAATTGATTCCTTAATAAATAGCTACATCATCTTACCTGGTACAGAAGTTAAGCTGACTGGTCTGTAATTGCATGGGTTTCCCTCTTTATAGACAAGCACTATATGTGCTCTTTTCCAATCTTCTGGAGTCTCCCCTGACTCCCACGACTTTTCAAAGATAATCGTTAATGGCTCAGATCCTTCCTCAGTCAGTTCCTTCAAAGTATTCTAGGATGCGTTTCATTCCACTCTCGTGAATTGAAGACATCTAACTTGTCCAAGTAACTTTTAACTTTTTTGTTCTCTATTTTAGCGTCTGAACCTACCCCGTTTTCACTGGCATTCTCTATGTTGGGTGCCCAAACACCACTAACTGCCTTGGTGAAAACCGAAACAAATAAGTCATTAAACACCTCTGCCATGTCCACATTTCTTGTTTTTGTTTTTCTCCCTTCATTTAGTATCGGACCTACCCTGTCTTTGGTCTTTCGCTTGCTCCTAAGGTGCTTGTAGAATGTTTTCTTGTTGCCCTTTTGTCTCTAGTTATTTTGATCTTTTGTGCTTTGGCTTTTCTAATTTTGCCCCTGCATACATGTGTTATTTGCTAAAATTTCTCCTTTATAATGTGACCTTGTTTCCACTTTTGTAGGATCCTTTTTTGATTTTTAGATCATTCAAGATCTCCTGGTTAAGTCATTGTGGTCTCTTGCCATACATCCTATGTTTCCTATGCAGAGGGATAGTTTACTCTTGTGCCCTTAATAATGTCCCTCTGAAAAAATACCTGTCTTCTATTGTGTTTCCCCTTAGACTTGCTTCCAATGAGATCTTACCTACTAACTCCCTGAGTTTGCTCAAGTCTGCCTTCCTGAAATCCATTGTCTTTATTTTGCTATTCTCCCTCCTACCATTCCTTAGATTCATAAACTATCATTTCATGGTCACTTTCCCCCAAGTTGCCTTCCACTTTCAAATTCTCAACCAGTTCCTCCTCATATGTCAAAATCAAGTCTAGAACAGCCTCTCTCCTAGTAGGTTTCTCCAGTTTCTGGAAAAAAAGTTCTCTCCTATACATTCCAAGAACTTGTTGGATAATCTGTGTCCTGGTGTAGACAGCATGAGATGAATTCTTCCATCGACCTAGCTACCACCTCTCCGGGATTACCTGTGCTGAGGGGAGAACCCTTCATATGTGTAAATAGTGTCTATATTGAAGCACTATGGCAGCACGGCTGTAGCATTTTAAGTGTAAACAACCCTCCAAGCAGATCTTCCAGGAAAAAAAAAACATCCAGTCTGGATCTGCCAATATCTGCACCCTCTCCAAGTTTTCAACATCTTTTTTCAAATGTGGACCCCAGAATATTACAAGTATCTCTAGATATTACTGGTTAGGAACTGTTCTCTCTCTGTCCATTTGAATGTAAACTGTTCCATTCTTTATTTTCCTCTCATCTATCGCCTCCCCTAGTCTCATACAGTTTCTTGGAAATCCCCTTTCTATCTGCTACTGCAAAGGGAGGATGGATAGCTCAGTGGTTTGAGCATTGGCTTGCAAAACCCAGGCTTGTGAGTTCAATCCTTGAGAGGACCATTTAGCGAACTTGGGGTTTAACCAAAAAAAAAAAGTCTGGGAATTGGCTCTGCTTTGAGCAGGGGGTTGGACTAGATGATCTCCTGAGGCCTTTTCCAAGCCTGATATTATATGATCCTCTATAGAGAGAGGGTCACCATAACTGAACACAGATCCAAAGCAGTTTATTCTCCATCCTATTATAAGGCATATCCACCTTAGTGTTTCCTGTTGGTGCCTATTATCATTTCCCACACATGGAGCACCATAAAGTATGGAATTTGCATAAGTAGGGTCATTTTTTCATAATTAATTTCTCTGAATAACAAAAATGTCATTTTCAGTGTATGAAGAGTGACCAATCTGTTTGCCCCATGAGAACAGTTTCCGGTAGCACATGCAGTGTCTCATATTAACATTGTCTCTCCATCCAGGCATTTGTACTACGACCATCACCCTAGAGCTTGGGCACATACAGAAAATCAGGGGACATACAGTACATGCAGGAGACACCATTCTGCCTCAAAGTTGGACACCTTCTCCCCTACTCCATGTCAGATACTAACACAACCGACTTCACCAACCCCTCCACCTTCATCCTGCTGGGCATTCCTGGCCTGGAGGCTGCCCATGTCTGGATCTCCATCCCCTTCTGCACCATGTACATCATAGTCATCTTGGGGAACTTCACCATCCTGTTCATTGTGAAGAGGGAGCCAAGCCTCCATAAGCCCATGTACTATTTCCTCTGCATGCTGGCAGCCACTGACCTGGTCCTGTCCACGTCCACTCTACCCAAAATGCTGAGCATCTTCTGGTTCAATTCCAGGGAAATCAATTTCAGTGCCTGTCTCATGCAGATGTACTTCATTCACTGCTTCTCAGCAATGGAATCTGGGATCTTTGTGGCCATGGCTTTGGATAGGTATGTAGCCATCTGCGATCCCCTGAGACATTCCACCACCCTGACAAACCCCACGGTGGCCAAAATCTGTCTCACTGTGGTACTACGCAGCAGCATACTCGTACTACCCAATCCCTTCCTGGTGTGGCGGTGCCCCTATTACAGAACCAACATCATCCCCCATACCTACTGCGATCACATAGCTGTGGTCAAGTTGGCCTGTGCTGACATTAGTGCCAGTAATTACTATGGCCTGTCTTTGGTATTCTTCATCACAGGTCTGGATGTGTTTTTTATCGCTGTGTCCTATACTCAAATTCTCAGGGTTATCATAGGCCTTCCCACAAAGGATGCCCGCCTCAAGACTTTTGGGACCTGCATTGCCCACGTCTGTGTCATCTTAGCCTTTTACATCCCCAGTCTCTTCTCCATCCTGACACACCGATTTGGCCACAATGTGGCCCCACATTTCCATGTTCTCATTGCCAATATGTACCTCCTGGTGCCCCCCATGCTGAACCCCATCATATACGGGGTGAGGACCAAACAGATACAGAACAGGCTGCTCTGGATCTTTGCTCATAAAGGGACCTAAAGTTTTCTCTTGGTGTTCTGGAGTGCAGAGCCCTCTTTCCTGAATCACTTACTGAAAATAAGAACATATGAACAGCCAAAGTGGGTCAGACCAAAGGTCCATCTAGCCACTATCCATCCTATTTCTAACAACGGCCAATGCCAGGTGCCCTAGACAGAATGAATAGAACAGGAAATAATTAAGTAATCCATTCCCTGCCACTCATCCCCAGCTTCTGGCAAACAGAGGCTAGGGACAATGTCCCTGCCCATCCTGATTAAAAGCCATTGATGGACCTATCTGCCCCATGAATTTATATAGTTCTTGTTTTGAACCCTGTTATAGCCTTGGACTTCACAACATCCTCTGGCAAAGAGTTCCAAAGGTTGACGGTACCATGTGTGAATAAACACTTCCTTATGTTTGTTTTAAACCAGCTGCCTATTAATGTCATTTGGTGGCCCATAGTTCTTGTATTATGAGAAGGAGTAAATAGCGCTTCCTTATTTAATCTCTCCACACAAATCATGATGTTATAGACCTCAATCATATCCCCCCTTAGTACTATTTCCTCTGCATGCTGGCTGTCACCAGCCTGTTTCTGCCAACATCCATCCTGCCCAAAACACTCAGCATCTTCTGGTTCAATTCCAGGGAGATCGATTTCAGCGCCTTCCTCACCCAGATGTACTTCATTCACTGCTTCTTAGTGATAGAGTCTGGGATCTTTGTGGCCATGGCTGTTGATCACTACGTGGCCATCTGCCACCCGCTGAGAGATTTCCCCATCCTGACAAACCCTGTGGTGGCCAAGATCGGGCTTGCCGTGGTGCTGCATGGTGCCATGCTCCTACTGCCTTATCCCTTCCTGGCGAGGTGGCGGCCATATTGTAGAACCAACATCATCCCCCACACACACTGAGAGCACATGGCTGCGGTGAAGCTGGCCTGCACTGACACCCGTGTCAGTAGTTACTATGGCCTCTCTGTGCTAATCTGTGTGAAGGGTCTGGATGTGTTTTTTATCACCATGTCCTATACCCAGATCCTCAGGGGCACCTTCAGCCTCCCCACAAAGGACGCCTGGTTCAAAACTTTCGGGACTTGCAGCTCCCACTTTGTGCCATCTTAGCCTTCTACATTCCACATCTCTTCTCCCTCATGCACTGGTATGGCCACAATGCAGCCCTGCGCCTCCATGTTCTCATTGCCAACATGTACCTCCTGCTTTCCCCCATGCTAAACCCCATCATCTACGGGGCGAGGACCGAACAGATCTGGAAATGGCTGCTCCGGCTCTTTACTCATAAAGGGACCTAAAGTTCTCTTGATACTTTGGATCTCGGACCAAACACTGTGCAGAGCTGTTTGCTGACATGGTGCTGGGCCCTCTTCCCTGAATCACTTACTGAACAGTCAAAGAGACATTAAACCCTTTCCTGACCTTACTGTGCTCTGTAAGAGCGACAACCTGGGGAATGCGTCTATGTAGAACTCATTGGGCTGTCACATTTCCAATTGTTGCAAACTGGACCCCTAAGAACAGCCATACTAGGGCAGACCAAAGGCCCATCTAGCCCCGTATCCTGTCTTTCAACAATGGCTAATCCAAAGTTCCCCAGACGGGATAAATAGAACAGGTAATTTTCAAGGGATCCATCCCGTCACCCATTCCCAGCTTCTGCAAACAAAGGCTAGGGACACCATCTCTGCTCACCCTGGCCATTGATGGATCTATCCTCCATGAATGTATATAGTTCTTTTTGAAACCTGTCATAGTCTTGGCCTTCACAACATCCTCTGGGAAAGAGTTCCACAGGTTGACTGTGTGAAGAAGTAGTTCCTTTTTTTTTTTAAAAAAAAACATCTGCTGCCTCTTTGGTGACCTAGTTCTTCTGCTATGAGAAGGAGTAAATATCACTTCCTTATTTACTTTCTCCACACCACTTATGATTTAGAGATCTCTGTCATATCCCCCCTTGGTAGTCACTTTTCCAACCTGAACAGTCCCAATATTATTAATGTCTCTTCATATGGCAGCTGTTCCATATCTCTAATCATTTTTGTGGTCCTTTTCTGAACCTTTTCCAATTCCAATATATCTTTTTTGAGATGGGTCAACCAGATCTCTGCACAGTATTCAAGAGGTGGACATACCATGGATTTATACAGAAGCAATATGATATTTTGTGTCTTATCATCGATCCTTTCCTAATGATTCCCAACATTCTGTTCACTTTTTTGACTGTCGCTTCACACTGAGTGGATGTTTACAGAGAACTAGCCACCATAACCCCTGGGACCCCGTCCCTAACCCTGTCTCTTCTGCCAAAGCCCCACACCCAAATACATCTTCCCTCCAAAATAACTTTAGCTATGTGGTGTTGTGTTCCGTTAATTCAGGGTGGCTGAATGCACATAGTGATCAGATTCTGGGTTATACACGCCCCTCAAATCCAGGGCAAAATAACCATTGATCTGACCATGAACGGTGTGACGATGCGGTTCTGGCGGGACCCAACTGAGAGTGCCAGTTCAGGACCAATTGCTCAAACAGGGCAGTCACAGCCCTAGGCTGGGGTTTTTCTACCTCTAAGGCAAACCAAACCAGCCAGACAAAAATGACTTCAGTTTCACCCCACTGGCTAACCGCAAATCACACAAGCAATTTCCTTTGGCACTCCAGTCTCCCAGTATCACCACCAGTGCCACCCATCCTGGGGATGAATGGTTATGAAAACCAACATCCCAATAAAAGAAAAAGGTTCTCTCGATCCCAAAGGACAAAGCCCCAGACCCAGGTCAATATACACATCAGATCTTACCCACAAGTCACGCTGTTGCCAATCCCTTAGAATCTAAAATCTAAAGGTTTATTCATAAAGGGAAAAAGATAGAGATGAGAGCTAGAATTGGTTAAATAGAATCAATTACATACAGTAATGGCAAAGTTCTTAGTTCAGGCTTGTAGCAGTGATGGAGTAAACTGCAGGTTCAAATCAAGTCTCTGGAGAACATCCCCAGCTGGGATGGGTCATTCAGTCCTTTGTGCAGAGCTTCTGTTTGTAGCAAAGTCCCTCCAGAGGTAAGAAGCAGGATTGAAGACAAAATGAAGATGAGGCATCAGCCTTATATAGGCACTTCCAAGTGTAGGAACACTTCTGTATTCTTACTGTGGAAAATTACAGCAAAATGGAGTTTGGAGTCACATGGGCAAATCCCTGCATACTTTGCTGAGTCACAAGGCATATCTGCCTCCTCTCAATGGGTCAATTGTGTAGCTGATGGTCCTTAATGGGCCATCAAGCAGGCTAAGCAGAGTGTAGTAAGTGAAGGCCCTGATAAAGGCCCAGTTTGAGGCCTGAGGCCTCAACTAAAGTAATGGTCAAGACTTTGCTAACATAAAGCAAAGTGAAGCTTTGAGTCAGAGGCAGGCCCTGCTCACAGAAGCTGGCAAGGAAAGGGCTGATGCTGCAAGAAGATACGTACCTAAAAGGTACTGACACTAGAAATCAGAACATTGACATACTTGCATATTCCACATAGATAACAAGGAACAGGCCGACCCATCCCAATGACAGGGGCAAAAGGGTAATAGGATGGATAGAGTTGTTTTGATCGAGCCAACATGTACAAGGTGAGAGGCGGCACCTTACTACGTAGAGGGGTTGTACCTTGCTGCATAGAGGGGCTGCACCTCAATACGTCAGGAGTGATGTGTAACTTGTTTGTACTTGTGTATAAAAATGTATCCCTGGGCGATGTCTTTGTCCGGCCGAGGGGGCAGTGGAAAGTCCCGCCACTGACTGAGCCGAGTCCATTGACCGTGGGCACATATTAGTAGTATGCCTTTTACTAGAGTAACAAACTAGGGGAACTATCGTTGTGTCCATACGGCAATAAACCTGGCCAACGTGCCTTCGTACCTTACTAGACTCTGTGGTCATTGGGGGTTCTCTTCGGGTCTGTTGTTTCAGCTATTTGCGCAAAGCTGGGACGGCACACAGAGGGAACACACGCACGCAGCCGAGTGATACCAACAAGGAGAGAGCAGAGCACCACACCGGTAGCATCTGACAACAACACACCTCTGACAACACAGAGCTAACACCAACTTGTCAGGGGTGTCACCCAAAACTACAGCACCAATTTGGAATACAGACAGTATACAGTCAAAACTTATAACTTCAACTACAAAATGATACAGAGATACAGACAGCATAATCATAACCAGCAACCCATAACCTGGTCTTAGACACCTAATGTGACCCCCTTTACATAAGATTTGGTGCCATTACAGGACCTCGGTTGCAAACCATGTTCTATATGGTCCCAGTTTATATCAATAACAGCACACCGCCAATGCAAAATTGATGCAGGAAGGGATGACACAGACATTTCTGACTGCATCCCAAGAGCTCCCCATCCTTGGGTCTGTCTTACTACAGCTAGTGTTGGGTTAGAAGCCATATCAGTGTATAACAGAAATTGTTTATCAAAGTCATGTTCAGTAACATGATTGAATTTTTTTTATTATTTTTATTTATTTATTTATTTTTTACAAACTCAAGGTAAAACTTAGTTTGAACAACCGTGGATTGGATCTGCCCTTGCAGCAGGATTCCTGTATGTCTTATATGAACCTGCCAAGAGCTAAAGAAACTAGCTATTTTATCTGTACAAGCTCTGGCAAATGTTTGGAACCCAATTAATATCAAATCAACATAGATTTTAATGTTGTTCACAGTAGACAAATTTTGGCATTTAGCAATGCAATCAATATGGTAGCGTGCCTCAGTTTCCCCTTTCCTAGTGCAGGTCAGGTCTGGAATGTCTTTTCCCCTGTGAAAAGTTTCAATACTGTTTACAGGCATTAACTGTGAAACGTTAGTATAGCAAGGCCTTTTAACATAAAGTGTGTTCTCATGTACTGCTTTCAACACATTCAAGGGATTTTCAAAAGGATTGGGCACATTGTACATTCTTACAATTCTTGGTAATAGCAACACATTAGTTACAAAAATCACCATTAGCAATAACAACAAATTCATTGCAAGTGTCCATTTACAATTAAGTTTGTTATGCCACACACCTTTGGCTCAATACCATTGGAGTTTGGGAATTTTAGGGTTAACTAAATTTTGCAAAGGGAAGCCAAAAGTTTTCTCTTTCCTTCTTGTCCTGCAGGATTAAACCCTGATTTCTCTTGCTTAACCAAATTTACTGGCTGATGGGTGGGCTCCCTGTGCTAACAGCTATTAGCAAGTCTTTCTTCTCCCTACCAGCCAGGTAATTTGCATTAACACAAACACCAGCTTTTAATTTCTTAGCTGCCACCAATTTCAATGTTGGACTCTGTCTTACAGAGATAGCACACAAATCCAAAGGGTTTAAGGGTGAGAGTTTGTTTGCTCTTTCCTGGATCCTCAAGTCTTTATCCATAAAACTATTCTGCTTTGAAACACCAGTAACCCAATCTGTTCTCAGATCCTGAAGCACAGGCTGCTCACTTACAGAATCAGCATGGAGACATTCCTGTCCCAACACCATTGTCTTCCCAACAAGCTGGCCAAACCCAGGCACTTGGTCGTAGGGCTGTTTAAATTCCTTAACAACTTTTACTCCATCTGAGACCGTCTCAAAGCTATCCACACTGGATTTTTCAAAAGGAAAGTCAGTGGATCCATTCACAGTAGTTCCTAACAGCAAAAAGTTTTCTAAAACTTCCTTGATTAAATCACTTTCACACTCTTCAGTTGTACCAAACTGCCTGCACAGATTACCATGAGGATTTCTTTCCTTAGCAACTTCTCTAAGCAACAATTCACCCCTTACAGACATTTTGCTCTTACCTTCTTCACCTAGGGCTTGCTGTAAAGGAACACTTTCCTCATTTACAACAGACTTCTTCTGGGTCTTACTTACATTCAGGATCACCTTTGGCCCATCAGGCAGATTTCTACCCATTTCCCTTTTAGGCAAACTTATAGACTTACTAGATAAAAGTTTAGAGGTTTTCTCCTTCCCTCTGCAACTTTCCTCATAGTCACTGGCCACCTGCACGTTGTCAGGCTCAACACCCACAAGTTTAGGAAACTTTTCCTCCTTTTTACAAGTTGTTAAACTGTCAGTAGGTAACACAATTAAATCACCTTTTTGCTCTCCTTGTGCCCTGGCTAGGGTATCACCCTGAGCAGACAGAGCTGCTACACCCTTTTCCAACCACACATTAGCAACGGGCAAATTACAAGCACCAGAATTGTCTGGTCTTTGGGATTTTGCTATGACACTCACTGGATGCAACCTAGTCACAGTGCCATTCTCCCCAGCAGACACAAACTTAGGACCATTCCCTTCCTGGGCTTTCGCTGTATTTACAGCCAACTCTGAGACAACTGCACTATTCTCAACCCTCACAGGCTGAAAGGCACCTTCTGTCTGCTCCACAGACACAGAAAAGCTGGAGACACCTTCTGCTTCACCAGACACACAGCTTGGGATCTTATTTCCCTTGTCCCAGCACACAGGGCTGTTCACAGACAACTGCTTGGAGACTGAGGTAGCTTCCTCCACAGGTGTCATAACTTTCCTACTCAGATCTGAACCTTAGAGTTCAGAACATGAGAAGCTAGCATGAGACCTCCAAACTTAATTACCAGCTTGGATCTGACATCGCTGCCACCAGCCAGAGAATTCCAGTGTCTGGCTCACTCTGATATCCCCAAAACCTTCCCTAGGGAACCCCAAGACTCTGATGCCCTGAGTCTCATCACAAAGGGAAATAACCCTCTTTCCTAGAGTACCCAGGGTGGGGAAATCTGGGAGGAGGTAGATTCCCTGCTTCAAGTCCTTGAAACACTGCACTGAGAAATCAAATATTTCTCTCCCCTCACCCAGAGGTTATGCAAATTCAGGCTTAGTAAATCTAACACAAAGAGATTCTCTCTTCCCCCCTGTCTTCTTCCTCCCACCAATTCTCTGGTGGGCTGCAGACTCAACCCTCTTGAGCCCCTACTAGAAAAAACTCCAACAGGTCCTAAAAAGAAAACTTTATATAAAAAAAAAGAAAGAGATATAAAATGGTCTCTGTATCAAGGTGACAATATACAGGGTCAATTGCTTAAAGGAAAAAATGAACAAACAGCCTTATCCAAACAGAATACAATTTAACACATTCCAGCAACTACACACATGTAAATACAAAAAAAAAAAACCAATATAAACCTATTGTCTTACTATCCTTGTACTTACAACTTGGAAACAGAAGATTAGGAAGCCTGGAGCTTCCTGTGGTCATTCTCAGAGCCCAGAAAGAGAACAGCCCAAAAACAAAGGACTCACACCCAAAACTTCCCTCCATCCAGATTTGAAAAAGTCTTGTTTCCTGATTGGTCCTCTGGTCAGGTGTTTCAGGTCACTGCTTGTTAACCCTTTTATAAGTGAAAGAGACATTAACCCTTAGCTATCTGTTTATCACAATAGGCAAGTCAATACCCCTGACAGACACAGGCACATTTCCTTCTCTGTCACATTTCTCCACACACGAAACAGGTAAGGGATAGGGACACTCATCTTCCACTATCCTTGTCTTCCCACACTGCAGACTAGACAAAGCCATCAGCTCACAAGGCTGCCTAGGCTCCTCCAAACTTTCCCTACCAGGCACATTGCCACTCCCCACAGATAAGCTGCTACTTTTTTCACTACACTGAGCTACTTCCAGCAAATCACAGTTACCCATTTTAGGTTTACTTTTACAAGCTATACTAGCCACCAATCCATTACCCATTACAAATCTACCCTTTCCTTCCTCAGTCAGGGCTTCCACCTGACCATTTACTTGAATCTGCTCCTGAGAAACATTTTCCTCCCCAATGAGATCTTTTTACTCTTGATCTAACTCCAGATTCACTTCTGAGATGTTAGACAGACATTCAGAAACTCCATTCACAGACATACTGCTTTCTTGCACAGACAAACAGCTATTACCCACCAGGTTAGATTCCCCCTTTCCGTGGCCATAGCAAAACTGGTTACACACAGAAAACTGCCCAGAGTAATACCACAGATCAACATAGTTATAAACTGGATTGTTAAGAGGATACAGTTTCTGCTGTTCTTCCCTTGCTTCTTTGACTTGGAGCTGAAGTCTGGCAGTTTTTTGTTGCATCTTGTGAGTCTCCTGTTCCAGCTCCTGTTGCCTTTGTCGAGCTTTCTCCCCAGCAGCCAGCAGTTCCAGACGCCCCTTACGAGCTTTTTCTTCTCATTCAGCAGCTTCTTTCTCTCGTTCAGCAGCTTCTTCCTCCAGCTGGGCCAAGGCTTGCTTCTCTTTCATTTGAATTTCTGCCAGTTTTTGCTCATATTCAAACTGCAGGCTGTCCATCAGGGCTTGCAGTTTCATTGCTTTTGCTGATGCTTTCTGGCTCATGGTCACTGATATTTAACCAACTAAACTCTCAATTCCAAAATTGCAAATTTGGATAGCATGCGGTTCTGACCCAAAGCTTAATTGACCTGGTTCTGTGGATCCTGCCGACTACGCCACTGTGACGATGTGGTTCTGGCGGGACCCAACTGAGAGTGCCAATTCAGGACCAATTGCTCAGATAGGGCAGTCACAGCCCTAGGCTGGGGTTTTTCCATCTCTAAGGCAAACCAAACCAGCCAGACAAAAATGATTTCAGTTTCACCCCACTGGCTAACTGCAAGTCACACAAGCAATTTCCTTAGACACTCCAGTCTCCCAGTATCACCACCAGTGCCACCCGTCCTGGGGATGAAAAGTTATGAAAACCACACCCCAGTAAAAGAAAGAGGTTCTCTCGATCCCAAAGGACCAAGCCCCAGACCCAGGTCAATATACACATCAGATCTTACCCACAAATCACGCTGTTGCCAATCCTTTAGAATCTAAAACCTAAAGGTTTATTCATAAAGGGAAAAAGACATAGATGAGAGCTAGAATTGGTTAAACGGAATCAATTACATACAATAATGGCAAAGTTCTTAGTTCAGGCTTGTAGCAGTGATGGAGTAAACTGCAGGTTCAAATCAAGTCTCTGGAGAACATCCCCAGCTGGGATAGGTCATTCAGTCCTTTGTGCAGAGCTTCAGTTTGTAGCAAAGTCCCTCCAGAGGTAAGAAGCAGGATTGAAGCCAAGATGGAGATGAGGCATTAGCCTTATATAGGCACTTCCAGGTGTAAGAACACTTCTTTGTTCTTACTGTGGAAAATTACAGCAAAATGGAGTTTGGAGTCACATGGGCAAATCCCTGCATATCTTGCTGAGTCACAAGGCATATCTGCCTCCTCTCAATGGGTCAATTGTGTAGCTGATGGTCCTTAATGGGCCATCAAGCAGGCTAAGCAGAGCTAACACCAACTTGTCTGGGGTGTCACCCAGAACTACAGCACCAATTTGGAATACAGACAGTATACAGTCAAAACTTATAACTTCAACTACATAATGATACAGAGATACAGACAGCATAATCATAACCAGCAACCCATAACCTGGTCTTAGACACCTTATATGACCCCCTTTGCATAAGATTTGGTGCCACTACAGGACCTCAGTTGTAAACCATGTTCTATATGGTCCCAGTTTATATCAATAACGTCACAAACGGGCATTGCTCCTCTGCATTGAATTAGATGCAGTGAGGCTACTTGTGTGCTATGATCTGTGGAATTGCAGTCCTTTTTAAATAAGAGGAATTTATTAAAGAAACAGCCAAAGAAAAACCCAAAACAAAATAAAACAAAACAAAAAACAGCCACAGAAACAGGTTTCCACACAGCTCGGTTTTCAGCTTTGTCTTGCTTTTTTACCAGGGACAACACACTACCTGGAACTCTACAGAGAGGACCAACAATGTGCTGCAAGGAACCAAATCAATGCAGCATGTGACTCAAAGGCTCTGATTAAAGCATTTTGGTAGCAGGATATTGAACATATTAAATAATAATCTCCATTTAATGCATGGAGAGGCTGTGTCCAAGGTCACCCAGCAAATCTATGACAGAGCTGGGACTGTTCACTCTCAGCTCACTGGTCTCTGCTGATGCTTTATTTCTAGTTAAGTGGCTGCAGCCCCACTGAAATCAGGAGAGATTCCCCTCACTGGAGAATCCGGTGGAGAGAGGCACCAGGCCTCTGTGATGCTACATGGACTATACAAGCCCGGTCTAAGAGAGACTAAGCAATGGATGGGCTGTGTTCCTGGCTCAAGACATTTCCCTTCCTGCTACCTCAGTTTCCCCATCTGTAAAAGTGAGATACCTCCTGGGAATAGTGAGCAACAGTTTGTGAAGCACCTATCGATAGTCAACTCTGTGTCCATGTAGTGGGGTGGCTATCCCACATGTTGATAGTGTGGGCTGTGGAAGGCCAGTGGGCCTGTGCAGACTGACAGCCAATAAGAAAAGGGCTTAAGGGGGCCAATCAGAGCCAAGTTTGGAGACAGCCAATCAGGGCTCAGCTTGGCCCTATATAAAGGTTGTCCAGGAAAGGAGCAGTCAGTCTGTCCTAGCCAAAGAGGAAGGTCTGTCTCCAGGGCTGGGAGACTAGCACCTGGGACAGCGCAGTGATGGCCAGGCTCGAGGAGCCAAAGGGAGCTGTAGCCTGCGAGGCTGCAGGTCCTGAGGGGAAGGGCCTAGTGGGTGCAAGGGGGCATAGGGGAAGCAGCCCAGGGAAGTGGACAGATGAGGGCAACATAAGAACATAAAAATGACCGTACCGGGTCAGATCTAAGGTTCATGTAGCCCAGTATCCTGTCTACCGACAGTGGCCAATGCCAGGTGTCCCAGAGAGAGTGAACCTAACAGGCAATGATCAAGTGATCTCTCTTCTGCCATCCATCTCCACCCTCTGACAAACAGAGGCTAGGGACACCATTCCTTACCCATCCTGGCTAACAGCCATTAATGGACTTAACCACCATGAATTTATCTAGTTCTCTTTTAAATGCTGTTATAGTCCTAGCCTTCACAACCTCCTCAGGTAAGGAAAAAGGAGGACAGTGAGGCTGCTGCCAGAAGGTCCCTGGGCCAGGACCAGAGTAGAGGGCAGGCCTGGGTCCCTCCGTTCCCTCCTTTCAGTACACCCAGCCATTGACCATGGGGAGCGGCCATCACAGAGTACACCAGATCCCTTGCTGGAGGGATTAGACTTTGGGGGTGTAGTTGGACATGGTGGCTGGAGTGCAGAAAGACTGCTTATTGACCCCCCCCCACGGAAGCGGGTGTGGCTGGACTGAGGGGCACAGCCGGAGGGCAGTGGTCATGAAGAGGACACCGTGAGCTGAAAAGCGACACAGGCTCAAGTGCCAACCAAGGTGAGACAACGGGTGGGACACCACCAGGAGAGGGTGCTCCACTGGACTGAGCTAATTCTCGGAGACAACTAGCAGGAGGCGCTAAGTGGTGAGTCCCAACCTTGTCACAGTCCATGTGTCACTGTGCCTCTGTGGGACACAGCCGCGGTTGCCAAATTCAGGACAAACTGCTGAGAAATAGGGCAGACTCACCCAACACTAGTGGTTATTCTCTCATTACATCACACCAACCCAGCAACAAATATAAACTTCTGTCTGACCACACTGGTTAACTAGAAGCCAAAGTGCAGTCTCCTGAGGTGTCCCAGCCCTTAGCTTACCATTTGGACACTGGACTCCATGATGGATGATGAGAGAAAACCAGTTACAGCACATATAGGGTCCTTCCAATCTCAAGAGCCACTTAGCCAGGTGAATATGACTAAGATTGTACCCAATAATCACACTGCTGCCTAGTAGAGATTTAATAAGAAAAGAAGAAGAGTTATAAATGGTCAATAGATCAGATACATACAAATGATATTTCAGTGTTCAGAGATGACAATCATGGGAGTGATAGAATAAACTGCTAGCTTGCAAAAGTCTCTCTGAAAAATACCCAAGGAATTTGGGTGTCATCAATTCTTGTACAGAGCTTCCTTCTTGGAAACCCAGTGCAAAGAAATGAAGACAAGATGGAGATGTCTCAGGGCTCCTTCTATATCCTCTACCCCGTGCATGAAATTTTACAGTCCAGACACAGCCCAGGTGCCTGGAACATTATTGGTCTAAGTTGGAGTCCAGGATCACATGAGCATATCATATGTCCTTGCATGCTTTGATTACTCACAAAAGCAGCCACTGAACATATTACAGAGAAGTGTTTCCTCTATGGCCCATTGTGAGAGCTAAGTGCCCTTGTTTGGCCCTTGTGACAGGGTGCTGGGCAAGGAGTGCTTAGTCAGCCCACTGCCACACCTGCTTCAATTAAGAGGGATAGATTGGAGCTGGCTGAATAGACCTGTGGCTACCTGCCATCTAGAAACAGCTGCTAGTTTCATTAGCCAGGGGCTATAGAGGCTAGAAAGAAGGCAGGGAAGAGAAAGGTCAGAGACTGAGAGGGACTGGTGGCTCTAGTCTGCTGCTTGTGATAACTGGTTGCGAAATCCATTGTATAGATAGTAAAGTGGTGGTGAAAATAACTATAAATTAAATACACTGGTGATTGCATCTCCCTGAGGTGTCCCTGATTGGTTTGTGAGGGCAGCAAAGGCAGAAGCAAGAGGGGTCCAGCTGCACTGGCTGCATGTGGCGGCATGTCCAGGACCCAGAGCCATCATGAGTGCGTGGCAGCCCAGAGATGGAAGGAACCCTGCAATGGCTGGCGGAGTAACAGGAGGATATGCAAAAGGTGCTGTGAGCCTTCCAGAAATCCCACCAACTGGAGAAGAAGACCGTACTCTCCTGGCAAGTGGAACAGCAGAAAACCCTACAAGACTTTATAAGGGATCAAGACAATGTGCACCAGCAGCTTCTACAAAACGGTTGAGTTCCACCTCAGTATCAGGGTTGGGACTGTGTAAGATGGGCCCCGCTAATGAGCCACACTCCTTCCTCTGCACCTTTGAGTAGATAGTCTTGGGTGCCGGATGAGATAGGTTAACCTAGGCCCTATGGCTGGCTCCCTATCTGTCCAGGCAAGGCTCGAGCGGCCTATATGACCCTCAGTAAGGACCTACCTTTATATTTAATATTTTAAATGTTTCTTTATTAACCTACCCTTATATTTTTATCATGTGCTTACTAAAAAGTCTTCACTTTATAAAATTCCCTTTCTTCTAGCATGTGTTCTTTTTTAACCTAACTTTATATTTAATAAACTTTTTAAATTTAGATTCTTTAATAAGAAGGCAAACTTGTCCTTTAAAATCATCTCTCCTTAATAAACCTAACCAAAAATATTTCTTTTCTTTAATAACTTGCCTCTTTTCTTTCATACTAAGCTTTTAATAACAAAAATCTTTATTTTCCTTTAAGTTCTCTTTTTCCATTTTAATAACATTCCAAACTAGTCTTTACTAAATCTTTCCAAACAATCTTTCTTCCATTTAATAACCAGTCATAGACTTTAAGGTCAGAAGGGACCATTATGATCATCTAGTCTGACCTCCTGCACAATGAAGGCTGCAGAATCTCACCCACTCATTCCTGAAACAAGCCACGACCTATATCTGAGCCACTGAAGTCTTCAAATCATGGTTTAAAGCCTTGCAGGTGCAGAAAATCCTGATTTGGGGGGCGTGTCATAAACAGATAAGAAAAGTTAATAGCACAGAAGTACTTTATATCTCTGAGTGTAAAGGGTTAACTAGTTCAGTAAGCCTGGCTGTCACCTGACCCGAGAACCAATCAGAGGATAGGATACTTTCAAATCTTGAGGAAGGGAAGTTTTTGTGCTGTGCTGTTAGTGTTTGGTTGTTGTTCACTCTGGGGGCTCAGAGGGACCGGACGTGCAACCAAGTTTCTCTCCAATCTCTCCAATTCAGGCTCTTATAGATTCAGACTAGTGAGTACTAGGTAGATAAGGCGAGTTAGGCTTATGGTTGTTTTCTTTATTTGCAAATGTGTATTTGGTTGGAAGAAGTTCAAGTGTGTATTTGGCTGAAAGGATTTTAATTTGTACTGGTATACTTAGGCTGGGAGGGTATTCCCAGTGTCTATAGCTGAAAAACCTTGGACCTAATTCATCTTAAATTTACAAAGATAATTTTTACTGTTTTTCTCTCTTTAATTAAAAGCTTTTCTTGTTTAAGAACCTGATTGTTTTTTTATTCTGGTGAGACCCCAGGGGACTGGGTCTGGATTCACCAGGGAATTGGTGCATTTTCCTCTCTGTTTTAAGATTCAAGGAGTTTGAATCACACAGTGATCTTCCAGGGTAACCCTGGGAGGGGAAGCCTGGGAGAGGCAACGGTGAGGGAAAGGGTTTACTTTCCTTGTGTTGAGATCCAGAGGATCTGGGTCTTGGGGGTCCCCGGGCAAAGTTTTCTGACTACCAGAGTGTACGAGTGTCATAAACAGTTTGCTAAGGGTTAATGTTCTTTTACCTGTAAAGGGGTAACACCAGTAACCTAAAACACCTGACCAGAGGACCAATCAGGAAACAAGACTTTTTCAAATCTGGGTGGAGGGAAGTTTGTGTCTGAGTTCTTTGTTTTTTGTCTTGTGCCTGGCCCTCTCGGCTATGAGAGTGATTTTTTTCTGTCTCCTGCCTTTCTAATCTTCTGTTTCCCAGTTGTAAGTACAAAGGGATAAAACAGTGGTTTATATTGGGGTTTTTTTGTATTTACATGTGTGTAGTTGCTGGAGTGTTTTGAATTGTATTCTTTTTGAATAAGGCTGTTTGTTCATATTTCTTTTAAGCAATTGACCCTGTATTTGTCACCTTAATGCAGAGAGACCATTTTTATGTATTTTCTTTCTTTTTATAAAGCTTTTTTTTTTAAGACCTTTTGGAGTTTTTCTTTAGTGGGGACACCAGGGAATTGAGTCTGCAGCAGCACCAGGGAATTGGTGGGAGGAAGAAGTCAGGGGGAAAATCTCTTTGTGTTAGATTTACTAAGCCTGACTTTGCATACCCTCTGGGTGAGGGGGGAAGAGAGATTAGCTCTCTCGGTACTTGTGTTTCCATGACTGGAAACAGGGAGGGTGGAGTCCCTCTGTTTAGATTCACGGAGCTTGCTTCTGTATATCTCTCCAGGAACCCAGGGAGGGAACACCTGGGAAGGAGGAGGGGGAAGGGAAATGGTTTATTCCCCTTTGTTGTGAGACTCAAGGAATTTGGGTCTTGGGGTCCCCAGGGAAGGTTTTTGGGGAGACCAGAGTGCTCCAAAACACTCTAATTTTTTGGGTGGTGGCAGCTTTACCAGGTCCAAGCTGGTAACAAAGCTTGGAGGTTTTCATGCTAACCCCCATATTTTGGACGCTAATGTCCAAATCTGGGAAAAATGTTATGACAACGAGGCACTGGAATTCCTGGTTGGTGGCAGTGCTACAGGTTCTAAGCTGGTAATTGAGCTTAGAGGAATTCATGCTTCCTCTGGGCTATTATGTCGGGCAGGTGCAACTAACCAGGGCCATTTCTGGGCTCCAAAGCCCTGCATTCACCCAGCTCCTGTGCAGCAGAGAGGGGCTGTCCGGGCAGCGGGAGGCATCCGGAGAGTCTCTGTGCTCTGCCAGAGGAGCGCTGGGCAGGGAGGTTTACAGCCATCGCTGTGGGATCTCAGCAGAGTTTCTGCCTCACGTGGGGAGCCGCAGCTTAGCGGAGAGCGTGAGATAGAGAAACAGTCGCCAGCTTTTCCCTGTCCCTGAGCATACGCCCCCCATAGGGGCTGGGAGAGTGACATGCCAAGGGCTTTGCAGATTTACACCAGTGTGAGAGCAGCATTGGTTCAGACAAGGCAAGGGGAATTGAGCGGGGCCTGCCCGTTCCACAGCCCAGTGTGGAGTCTTGTGTATTTTCACTGCGATCGCTGGCCAGAGCCCTTGTTTCCGCCAGTCCCTGAGCCAGCTCTGGTAAGGGGACAGCAGCCTTAA
The DNA here is from genome assembly GCF_007399415.2 of Gopherus evgoodei. NCBI lineage: Eukaryota > Metazoa > Chordata > Testudines > Testudinidae > Gopherus > Gopherus evgoodei. The sequence continues at coordinate 289,886 of NC_044322.1, forward strand.
CCTTGATTCCAGGGGCTACGTAGGCACCTGAAAATTTTACGTTTTTGACAGATAACGTAGCAATTAGCTGACAGACTCACTGGATTTTATTCCTATATAAAAGAAAGAAAATTAAATAAATATTAGATGCAGTCAGCTCAATACTAACAGGTTCTGACTTCATGTGGCAAGTCACTTAAGGGACACTGGTTAGGTTTAAAAATTTGATGTATGTTCTTACTTTATTACTAACTCTGCAGAGAGAGACCCCATCAGGACTCCTGGGTTTTGTCTCAGCTCGGGGAGGGAAGAAGATGGGTGGGGTTTTGGGGGGTACAACAGGAGGCAGATATATCTGGTATCTCTATAAGAACATCAGAATGACCCTTTTGGGTAAGACCAATATCAAGCTTTAGCAGTAAACAGTAATTTATGGGAGCTTCCCAAAGGGAGCTGAGAGATCTTGTGCTCTCTGTGAGTCAGAGAGGACTGGGCAGTTCTTTGTGTTTTGGTTTTTTCCTGTATATTTCAGGAACCAAGGATCATTTATACAATTTCATGTCTTTTGACAAGTCGAAATTCCTCAGAGAACAACAGGTAATTAGGATGACTTTGAAGGACGTCCATCACCATTACTTAGCTGTATAAATTAACATAAGGCCATTTGCTTGTTCTCCACCATTCACAGTACATTTCAAAGACAGATGAATACTGAGATAGCCTGTGTTTACAATTTATTTACATGATAGGATGTTGTTTTGACCTCTGAATTATCAGAATACAGCACAGACAGGGACTGTTGATTACATTTTCCACATTACTCATACATATGTAAATACACAAAACCACAAACATTATCTCCCCACATGTCTTCTGTGGGTTATTTATTTTGCAAGATGTTTAACCAATGTGCTTTATGGAAATGTGCTTATGAATGTATATATGACATAACTGGGCATGGCATGTAACATATCTCTGCAAAGGTTATGATCTACTGAATCTATCCATCCTATTTGTACATGTGCCATTTTTGTATTCAAAGTTATAAATATAGGCTGTGTACTTGTTTGATTTTAAGTAACCTTAGTAAGGCCTTTGGTCAGATTCTTAAGAAAGGAATTTTCAAGTTAAGTGCCCAATCAAGAAACACTGAACGGACAATAGAACCTTGGAAGACTCCAATCCAAAGAAGAAGTCTACCTGGGGACTTTGAAGGTAGCATGTGAACAATGGCTGCCACCTGTAAAGTTCTGAGTCATGCGCGGACATGTGACTTGCTGGATTCTGCATAGGAGAGAGGAGGGGGAATCCACCCACAAAAGAGAGTCTATTTAAGCCCTTTGGAGACCCCTCCATTTTGTCTTCAGCTGGCTCAGGAGATAGCCTCTCCACCCCAAAGGATGCCTGAAAGAAACTGGAACAAAGGACAGTATTCACAGGGGTGAGGATCGCTGGACCCAGACTAGAAGGCTTAGTCTGTACAAGAAACTTATTGGAACATCTTTGAGGGGGAGATTTCATCTGTAATCACTTTCTTACTGTACTAGACTTAGACTTGAATGTTTTATTTGATTTTGCTTGGTAATTCACTTTGTTCTATCTGTTATTACTTGGAACCACTTAAATCCTACTTTCTGTATTTAATACAATCAATTATTACTTATTAATTGATCCAGAGTATGTCTGGGGGGCAAACAGCTGTGCATCTCTCTACCAGTGCTACAGAGGACAGACAATCTGTGAGTTTACCTGTGTAAGCTTTATACAGGGTAAAAAGGATTTATTTGGGGTTTGGATGCCATTAGGACCTCCCATTGGGAGCTGGGCATCTGAGTGCTGGAGACAAGAACACTTCTCAAGCTGCTTTCAGTTAAGCCTAAAGCTTTTGGGGGATGTTGTTGAGATCTGGGTCTGGGTTTGCAGCAGACATAGCCTGTCTGGCTCAAACCAGGCAGGGCACTGAAGTCCCAAACAGCCAGGGAAAATGGGCTCAGAGGTAATCTCGGCACATCAGGTGGCACGTCCCTAGAGTTTTCTGTGATCCAACCCATCACAACAATATAGAACCATTACTACACCCCCCTTTCCTGCACCTCAGCTCTACTCTTCGCTGGATCACTCCCCAGCGGTTCTTTCTGGAAAGTCTTGCACTGGAATCGCAGAGGGATTTTGTTCATAACTCTGAATGTAAGTGTTACAAATAGCTACTGGTCAGTTACCGGGAGACCGTACCCAAATAGCTATTTGGAGTACTACTGAAATACTTTCTAAAGCAAAAACCTTTATGCAGTAAAGACCCCACTACTCCTTCCTGTAGAGATTCCAACAACTCTGCTGCTGGTTTTTGATATACATGCATGTCATGAAACTTTGTGTTTTTAATATTTATATTACAAAGAAAAGTTTTGGCATAACATTTACACATTTGTACTTTGACACACATGTAAACCCACTCGTTCCCCTCCAATCGTCTTTCAGAGATCATTTCTCAGGCTAGAGTGGGACATAAAATGTAGCATCTGTCATCTGGATTTCTTCAGAACCTGAAAGATCCCAGTGTCTCAGCCCTCAGTCAATGACCTGTCAGCAAACAAAAGTCTAGTAGCTCTTCTGTCCCTCGGTTAGTAGCTGACTGGTTCTCCTCAGGTTCTGTTCTGTCAGTCTGCAGCCTGTATCTGGAGCGATAACAGGCATTCCCTGAGCTCTCACTCTCTAGTACATGGTGACCCCAGAGCTGTTATTCAGGCACGATGAGGGTTTGCAGGACACAGATTTCAAAGTGAAATGCGTGAGTATTCATGGACATAGAACATCATTTCACACCTGAAATGGGACAGAGGCTCATGGTTCAAGCTTGAGCTGGGCTGGAAAACTGAGAGGTCCCCCCCAGGTGCCCCCCCATAAAAGTAAGACAAACTAAAATGCTTCCTTTTTATCCATTCTCTGGGGTGTGTTTTCAAAGAAAATGGATCATTTTTCTCTAAAATTTCAATTTCCACGATACTGCCCAGCTGCAGATGCCTGGATCCCCTAGAGAAATTGGGACTTTTCATCTGCTTCTCCCTCATAACATAAATGAAGGCTGCACTGGTGGAGTCTCTGGCTGCACTCTGGATATGGAAAGGGCAAAACCTCCCAACCAGTCTATAGCTGAGGATTTGTGCCCTTCAGCTACACCAACCAATCTGCCAATCTCTGTGGGCTATTGTGACAGGCCCTGGTAGCACATCTCTAATGAGCTTCCAGGGAGCTGGTGAGGGTCCTGGAGTAGTTGGGGAGGCACAGAGATTGTGCATGGGTGGGCCTAGCTCCCGATGGATCACTGAGATCAGGGCATAACTTTGGGGATTCCTGGGTCCTGGGTCCCCCCTTTTCATTCTTCAGGGAAAAGGAAGGGAGCTCCCCTCCTGGAATGATCTGAGGGAAATTTCCATGTACAGAGACTTGTGGATTCTCTGTACTCTGGTCAGCACCTGGGGTGTGTAATGCAGGAAAGGGGGCTGCTTCAGAGAAATCTGCTCCTATATTAATATTATTATTCTATTTTAGTTTATTTCAGCAAGATCACAGCAGTTATGGCATCATCATTACCACTCGGACACCCTCAAGATAGCCATGTGAATAACAGGGATGATAAGCCCCAATTCCAGCAAGACAGCCTGCAACAGGCCTGGTTCTGCACTCTCATTGGGTAGCATTAGCACACATTCCCTCTCATTTCACCTCTTGCACTTTGCCTTTCGTTCTGACGGGGTTTATAACTGCTGCACACGAAGCCAAGCAGCTAAGTGTCCCGGATGGTCAAGTGACCCCTAAGGGATATTGCAAACATGCTTCATAAAGACAGGTGCCTCTCTGTCTGAACAGATGCTGCCTGCTGCCCTGCAACCTCTGCGATGACTCCTTGTCCTTTAGGGTGAAGACCTCTGGTGTCATCAGCTCCTCATCTAGCAGGAATTGGGTACGTTAGAAGATTTCACTGTCTTTAAAATGTGAAGTGAAGGGTAAAAGCTACAAGCTGTTTCCATTTGCAGATGTTCAGTGCAGCGACAGAGGGCTCAGCTGGGCTGTTGGGGTGACTTAGTGGTGGGGATGGAGGTCAGGTAGCAGTAGGTCGCTTGGGAACCCCTCCCCTACATCTGCCCATGCTCCACGGGGAGTAATTTCATCTACACAGAAATCTGACATTCAGAGCGAGCTTGCAATGCTAAAAGCCTGATGCCCTGAGCAAGTCCCATATGTAGAGGTGCTGTGTGCTCTGGGCCCCATCCTGCCAGGGGCTGAGGAAGAAGAGACCCCACGGAATATCAGTGACTACTTCTCAAATTGCATCAGGTCTATTTCCTGCTGGAAATTGAATCAGGAAATGCATTTTCAACAATTTTACTCTTTGACTGGATTGTAGATGCAGGAATTCAGAGCTGTGTTGCTCTGAGGGCACACAAGCAAGTCTCATTTTATGCGAGGGTTCCGTTCCACGGTTAGAGCGTAAAGTGAAAACCACGAATGGTGAAACACTCATTGAGTAGAATGGCGGGCGGAATTGCCCGCACTACAGATGCAGGTTTTATATTGTAATTTTTCTTTTGTTTCCGTTTTTACCGACTGCACAAAGGTGAATTCGCGCATGTTAAATGTGCCTAAGATGTGACTTGCCTGTATTTCTGTTTCCTGACTGGCTGAAGGCGGCAATTCGGCGGTGGTGGGTCCTGCCGCGCTCCAGGTTTTCGGCAGCAATTCTGTGGCGGGTCCTTCACTCGCTCCGGGACCCGCCACTGAAGTCCCCCGAAGACCGGGAGCACGGAAGGACCCCTCACAGCCCGCCGTAGAATTGCCGCCGACCGGGAGCGCGGAAGGACCCCCGCCAAGGGCGCTGAAAACCCTGGCGCTGCTCCTGGGTAAATAGTGGAAAAACTGGGTTAGCACTAATATCCGGTTGAATGTGCAAGTTACTTCAGCCATGTTCTTGTAAAGGTGATGGGTGTAAATTGCATCAAAGACAGTATAATACTCCCTCTTCCTGAACCTCAGCTCTACTCAGCAGTTCTGTTCTCTCAGGACTTTTACAAAAGTCTTTCACAGGTAATACAAAGGAAATTATCTTCATGACTTTAAATGTAAGTGTTAGAAACAGCTAATGGTCTTTTACCAGGAGACAGTATCACACAACTGTTCACTGATCAAAGAGTCACTGTTGTGTTTTGGCATTCATTCATTTCACAAAAGGTTGGTTTGGGATATTTCTATTGCAATGAAATATTCTACCATAAGATTTACACATCTGTACTTTCATGCACACATGTCAACCATGGGTACCAAACCTAGCCAGATCTGCTGGGTAAGAACAGATGATCCACAATACGTGGTAGCTCAGGGCCCAGTCAAGGGTGGGGAAATTGTGAGATTCCACCCCATGAGAGGGCAGGGTCCGAGGCCTGACATCTGGTACTCGGAGACCAGAGACGGGACAGAGATGCCGGTCACCCTGTAACTCTGAGGGGTATCTACAGAGGAGAAAAACTGGAGCCTTCAAACCATCAGGAAACAGAAGTATGCCCTTTTGGACCTGTTACCACAGAGCAATTCAGCTCTGATTTCTCCTGCCTTAAAAATTGAGCCGGAGAATAAAACTCTTGAAAATGTATTTGCTGATTAAATTTCCTGCATCAACTAAAGCTGAGGTGATTTGGGAACTAGTCATTGAGATTCAGTAGGGTCTCCTCTGGCTCAGCCCCTGGAAGGATCGGACTCAGAGTGCACTGCATGTCTAGAAATCGGACCCATTCAGAATCCAAACTTGGGGTATTAGGGTTTTAACACTCCGAGCTCGCTTTGAATGTCAGATTTCTGTGTAACTTGAACAGCCCAATGTAGAGCTTGGGCAGATGTAGGGGAGGGGTTCCCAAGCTACCTAGCACTGCCTGCCCCCCAGCTCCCTCACTGAGTCACTCCGACAGCCCAGCTGAGTCCTCGGCTGCTGTGCAGAACATCTGCAAATGGAAACAATTTGCAGCCTTTACCTTTCATTTTGTATTTTAATGATAGTGAAACCTGCCAACGTACCCAATTCCTGCTAGACGGGAAGCCGCTGACACCAGGGATCTTCACCTTAAAGGACAAGGAGTCATCGGAGAGGTTACACGAGCAGCAGGCAGTATCTGTTCAGACAGAGAGGCAACTGTCTATATGAAGCATGTCTGCACATTCCCATGGGGACCACTTGGCCATCAGGGAAACCCAGCTGCTTGGCTTCGTGTACACCAGCTGTAACCCCTGTGACAGGCAATGGCAAAAAAAGATATCTTGGAATTGGAAAAAGGTTCAGAAAAAGGCAACAAAAATGATTAGGGGTGTGGAACCGCTTGCATAGGAGGAGAGATTAATAAGACTGGGACTTTTCAGCTTGGAAAAGAGGCAACTAAGGGGGTATATGACAGAGGTCTATAAAACCATGAGTGGTATCGAGAAAGTAGATAAGGAAGTGTTATTTACTCCTTCTCATAATATAAGAACAAGGGGCCCACCAAATGAAACTAATAGGCAGCAGGTTTAAAACAAACACAAGAAAGTATTTTTTTCATGCAACGCACCGTCAACCCCTGGAACTCCTTGCCAGAGACTGTTGTGAAGGCCAGTAGTATAACGAGGTTCATAAGGGAGCTAGATAGATTCATGGAGGACAGGTCCCCCAATGGCTATTAGCAGGATGGGCAGGAATGGTGTCCCAAGCTTCTGGCCATGGCTACACTGGCGCTTTACAGCGCTGCTCTCCCAGGAACCCCTCTCTGCCTGAACACGGGTTGCTCTTACAGGCCCAGCTCACTAGGTGACATCTACCCTGGCTTTCCATCCACACTCCAAGGAGGACTGGAGAACTGAGCAGGATTATGACATCACAGGTATCAAGGAGGCTGAACAGCTGTAACATAAGAATGGCCACACTGGGTCAGACCAAAGGTCCATCTAGCACAGTATCCGGTCTTCCGACAGTGGCCAATGCCAGGTGTTTCAGAGGGAAGGAACAGAAAAGGGAGTCATCAAGTTATCCATCCCCTGTCATCCATTTCCAATTTCTGGTAAAAAGAATCTAGGGACACTCAGAGCATGGTGGGTCATCCCTCCCCATCTTGACTAACAGCCATTGATGGACTTATCTTCCATGAAATTATCTAGTTCTTTTTATGAACCCTCTTATAGTCTTGGCCTTCCCAACATCCTCTGGCAAGAAGTTCCCTGGCTTGACTGTTCACTGTGTGAAGAAATACTTCCTTTTATTTCTTTTCGACCTACTGCCTATTCATTTCATGTGGTGACCCCTAGTTCTTTTGTTCTGAGAAGGAGTAAATAACACTTCCTTATTTACTTTTTACATACAAATCATGATTTTATAGACCTCTATCATTTCCCCTGTAGTTGTCTTTTCCAAGATGAAAAGTCCCAGTCTTATTAATCTCTCCTCCTATGCAAGCTGTTCCACACCCCTAATCATTTTTGTTGCCCTTTTCTGAACCTTTTTCCAATTCCAAGATATCTTTTTTGAGATGGAGAGACCACATCTCCATGCAGTATTCCTACGCTTTGTTTTCTATGGTTCAGCCAGTTACTGATCCATGAGAGGACCCTTCCTCTTATCCCATGACATCTTACTTTGCTTAAGAACCTGTGCTGAGGGACCCTCTCAAAGGCTTTCTGAAAATCCCAGTATGTCAGTGCACTGCAAGGCCTTCAATGGCTTTTAAACTTTCCCATGGGGACATTGGAGACATGGTCCAGTGAACTTCTGTTCAGGCCTAACAAGAACTCAGATGCAACCTGCTATGAGAAACTCGTTTTAACAAGGAAGCCCCTGTGCCCGCACAGGCCACAGGTCAAAATGTGTAACTTGAATAACGTTGGTACTGGAAGAGCCCAAAAGAACCACTATAGGAATGTATTGACTCTGACCCCTTACTTCAAATGCACTGTGGCCTAGTGGATAGAGCACTAAATGGAACTCAAAAGACATAAGTGTTAGTCCTGACTCTGCTACTGTCATGCTGGGTGACCTTGGGCAAGTCACTGCTCTTCTCTGTGCCTCAGTTTCCCATCTGGAAAAGGGGGCTAATGCTACAGACCTCCTTTGTAAAGTGCCTTGAGATCTACTAATTGAACATGTTAGATAAGAGGTAGGGCTCTTTATTATCTTATGATATAGGGTGCTTTTCTTAAAGCATCCACTGCTGGAGTCAAGTGATTTATTTGAGAATCTCTGCTCTTTCTTTTATTTTATTTGTTAGCCAATTTGAAGCCCTCGTAGTTGCAAAGAGAAGCTGGAGAATGTGAATTGAGTGCAACTTAGCGGCTCAGACACGAGAAGGCATATGACAAGTTCCCCAGATGAATGTTTTTTGAAGATCTCATTATTTTGAAGCCAATCTCATGATTTTGGTGGGGCCCCGCTCATGGTATTGGAGTGCTTGGGCTGTGATACCATGAAAGTTTTTCTGAACTGGTAGCACTAGATAATCACGTCAGGGCTGCTTCTCACTTCAGGCTGGGAGATTCTGCCTCAGTCACAGCGGTTTTAGGAGTTCGCACAAGTACAGAAAAAATGTCCCTTGCCTGAGGGCTTGAGAGTCAGAGCTCGGAAATGACCCAGGATTTTCCTGGGAGACCTGATGCCCTCTCTCCTGACTTATTCTGAGCTCAGCTGCTCAGCCTACTTGGGCGGTTGCCTCATCCCATCTCCTCATCTAAGTACAGCATTGACACCTCACAAATTAGAGGGAGATTGCAGGAGGGCAGCCTCATTGTGACCTAGACATCACATCAGCACCTGCCTGTTGCCAGAGCAGCAACCTGCCCTCAGGTGTAGCCTGGGTACTTGTTACTGGTTTGAGAGTGTCTGTGTTGAGAGTGTCTTAGTGTTTGAGCCCAGGGAAATGAGTTCACTCCTCCTCTATCTCAACTCTGCCTCCTGCCTAGAGATCCTGGAATTCATGCTGCTCTTTCTGGTCTGTTATGCTGTGATAAGGCTCGCCAGATCTGAGGTAAGTGAGACTCCTAGAAAGATGGAAAGGCTGGATTGATGCCAGCTGAATGCAGGAACCAAATATAAGTACTTTTAAATCAGCAGGCTCGGATCATCTCCACCCAAGAGTCCTCAAAGAGCTGGCTCAGGAGGTTATTGGCCCACTGATGTTAATTTTGTAACCAATTTAGGATTCTTGAGGGAATTCCAGAAGGCTGGAAGTGTGCTAAAGTTTTGTCAAGATTCAAAAAGCCTGACGCAGCTTCTTATAGGCCAGTTAGCCTGAAATAATGGACAAACTGATATGGGAATCAATCAGTGAAGAATTAAAGGAAAGGAATATATTTAAAGCAGGTTAACAATGTTTTATGGAAAATGGGCCATGTCAAACATAGATGTGACAAACTTAGAGTTTTGTATGGTGTTGTTTTTCATAGATTCCAAGGCAAGATGAGTCCATTGTGATCTTCTAGTCTGACCCTCCTGTCTAACACAGGCCAAAGAACTTCCACACAATAATGCCTAGTGCATACCTTTTATTAAAATGTCCAATCTTGATTTTAAAAATTGCCATGATGGAGAATCAATCCACCATGACCTTGGTAAATTGTTCCAATGGTTAATTCCTCTCACTGTTAAAAATGGACGCCTTATTTCCTGTCTGAATTTGTCTAGTTTCGACTTCCAGCCATTGGACCATGTTAGACCTTTCTCTGCTAAATTGAAGCGCACATTTGTAATTATTTCTTCCCCATGTAGGGATTTATAGACTTTTTCTCAAACCACCCTTAATCTCTTTTAGCGACATTGACTGAGTTCCCAAGTCTATCACTACAAGGTATGTTTTCTAATCCTTTCATCATTCTTCTGGCTCTTCTCTGAACCCTCTGCAATTTATCAACATCCTTCCTGAATGTTAGACACCAGAACTGGACACAGGATTCCAGCAGTTGTTGCACCAGTGCCAAATACAGAGGTAAAATAACCTCTCTTCTCCAATTTGAGATTCCCCTGTTAATGCATCCAAGTACCGCAGGACATTTGGATTAAAAATTAGCACTGTACAAAATATCAATGGAGCACAAGTTAAACGGATTGGGAACAAGCTAATGGCAAACTGACCAATCTCAAAAAGTAATTGTCAAAAGGGTCATCGAATGTGGGTGTTTCTAATGAGGCTCTGCAGGGATCAGTACTAGGTCTGATGCTAGTCAATATTTTTTCAATCACTTGGAAGTAAATACAAAATTGCTGCTGTTAAAAATGTGTTGATGACACAAAGTTTGGCAGAATGGTAAATAACGATGAGGACAGGGCAGTCATACAGAGAGTTCTGGAGAGTTTGTTTGGCAAATGGGGCTCATTCAAACAAAATGCATTTTCACACATCCCAGCACAGAGTGATACATCTCGGAACAAGGAGGGCATATTCAGCTTTGGATTTAACCATCTTTAGTTTTGTATCATCTGCAAATCTGGCCACTACTCTGTTTCCCCCCTTTTCTAGATCATTTATGAATATGTTGAACAATTCTGGTCCCAGGAAAAATCCCTGCGGGATCTTGCTATTTATCTCTCTTCATAAACTCACCATTTATTCCTACCTTTTGTTTCCTATCATTAAAACACTTACTGGTCCATGAGAGGACCTTCCCTCTTATCCCATGACAACTTACTTTGCTTAAGAACCTTTGATGAGGGGTCTTGTTAAAGGCTTTCTGAAAGTTCAGGTGCACTATATCCACTGGATCGCCCTTGTCCACATGCCTCTTCACCCCTGTGACATTATGCCCCATATTCTTCATACAAATATTGTTCTATGAATATGGCATAACTAAGCTATGTTTTATGCAAGATGGGTCATGTGACATATCATTGGAAAGGTTATGATGAACGAATGGGATTATCCTATTTGTATGGATGTATCATTTCTGTATCTGAAGTTAGGAATATGGGCTCTGTATCAATTACAGAAGTGCTTGCACCAGGGGAATGCCCCCAAACAGTAGGCAATCAACCTGGACGGACTATTAGGGAGGACAATAGGACTTTGAAGATACTAAACTTCCTCCTTCCTGAGAAGTTTCCTGGGATGCTGCTTTGACACTGCAGGGTCATGTGATCATGTCACCTCACAGAATCATAGAATCCATAGAATCTCAGGGTTAGAAGGGACCTCAGGAGGTCATCTAGTCCAAGCCCCTGCTCAAAGGAGGACCAATTCCCAACTGAATCATCCCAGCCAGGGCTTTGTCAAGCCTGCCCTTAAAAACCTCTAAGGAAGGAGATTCCACCACCACCCTAGGTAACCCATTTCAGAGCTTCACCACCCTCCTAGTGAAAATGTTTTTCCTAATATCCAACCTAAACCTCCCCCACTGCAACTTGAGACCATTACTCCTTGTTCTGTCATCTGCCACCACTGAGAACAGTCTAGATCCATCCTCTTTGGAACCCCCTTTCAGGTAGTTGAAAGCGGCTATCAAATCCCCCCTCATTTGTCTCTTCTGCAGACTAAACAATCCCAGTTCCCTCGGATGGACATCATTTTGGACTGGTGGTATTTTTCCAAAAGGAGGGAGTGAGGGGTCAAAATGGGAGACAAAGGATTCCTGTAATAGCCAAATCCTATTTAAGGATTCAAAGGGAATTAATCTAGGTTCTTCTCCACCACCTCTCTGCCCAAAAAGGAAGACAGCTGAAAACACCTGGAGAAATAAAGGAACTAAACTGTGGGGGATGAGGGCAGGGGCTGAGCCGAGGCAAGAAAGATCTAGCCTGTGAAAGGAATGCCTGGAGAGTTAAGCTGCAAGCAGTGCAGTTTACCTTCAAGAAACTTTGCAGCTCCCAGGCAAGTGGGCTGAACTCATGCCAAACTGTTGTTGTTGTTTTTTGGTGTAAAAGAGCTGCCGTTTAAGGATGATATTGGAATTATATCAGCACTTATTTGTTAGGATTTGCATAACCCATTCATGGTTTCACCACTCAGAAGTAGCACGGCCATCCCAAATGCATGCAGATAAAACCCCAATAGCATGCATTCCTTAAATATGTATCTAGGAAACACTGTTGTCCAGAGGTCAGATTTCTCCCGCAAGGTCTGAATTACGTGCATGGTATCTGGACTTAGTTGCATAGCCTGCAATCCTAAAACCGGCAGAATTTTATCATCTCTGCAGGAGAGAGAACTTTGCAGGCTCTCTCCTTCAATGCTTATAAACTCTGCAGGCTCCTTGTACCAGCAATCCCTGTTTCTCCAACCCCTGGATTGTTCCAGTGACCTCTGTTATGGGTTGTGATGTGTGCACTATATTGTCTGCATCATAGGAAAGCACAATGCCTACCCATGATGCCTTATAGTGCAATACTCTCCCACACGGAAAAACTTCCCTCTGGCCCCACATGGCAGTCACCTCTGGCTCATTGTTCTCCCAGTTTAATTGAGGAGTTCTCTTCTAACACTGCTGCTTTCTCTGTGTGTGGCAGGCTTCTCCAAGGAAGAGGAGGCATAGAAAGAAAAAGAAGAAATCGAAAGGTAAGCAGTTCCTGATCCCACAGCTGTGGTGGCAGACTCAGGCCCCATGCAAAGCAGAGAAATAGGATCTATTCCCCCACCTGCCTCCCCTCTTCCTGCAAAGGTACAGTGTTGCCCAGAGTCATGCAGAGGCACTGGCTGGGGCTCCATTCACAGGCTGCCTGTGAAATCTGGGGCTCTAGAGTGCTAGGAAGCAGAGGGTGCCCAAGCAGCTTAATGTCTCCTTTATGTCTCACTTCTGGCAGCTTTTGGGTGCTGTGAGGAAGAGTTGGAGGAGGCTTGTGCATCCCTAGAGACATGGTAAGCAATGCCCCTCTCCATAAATCTGCAATGGGTCAGTCCTATCCTATAGCGTCATGCAATTCATCCCCACCCAGGAGCAGTAGCCTGAGTAATCCCTCCCCTGCCCTGACCTATGTACCAGGCAAGCAGCTCTTCTCCTTTAGAATCATGCAATTCATTCCCACCCAGCAGAAGTTGCCATCTCTAATCCACCCCCACACCTCGTACAGTGGGTCATTCCCTTCCTCAAGCATCATACGATTCATTTAACCTGGGGCAGTGTGTGTGTGGGGGTAGATGGTGTTGACTGGACTGGACCATCCTCCCCTCCCAAGAGGGGGAGAAAATGTTTTCTGCGAGCAGGCCCCGTGCACCCTAGGGAGGTGAGTTGGAGAAGGTCAGGAGGAAGGCTGGCCTTTCTGGTACGGTGAGTAGGGTGAAAGGGATCCACCAGCAATTGGGTAATGGCCCCTCCTCCAGTCTCCCAGGATAGATTCCCAGTAGCATTTGAACCCTGGACCTTCAGCTCTGCAGCATAAAGCACCCCTTAGAGCTAAAGAGGTAGCTGTATTAGTTGGCAGCTATAGTAGGCTGTTATCCTATATGTTGATTAGCTTCTGTGGGTGGGACATGACACACACACTGCCAGCAGGATACACTCTCACCTCCTCAGCATTAGACAGGGCTCACCTAACAATCCAGCTAACCCCAAAGCAGACCATCCAAGGCCCGGGTATTGCAGGGGAGGAGGCTGCCTCAGTGGAGAATGGGACAGGGAGCCTTTTGGTGCCGCACCTCTGGGTAAAAGAGGGCCTGAGGGCAGGGCCTGCACTCAGCTATCTGCTCTCTCTGTTCCACAGCTGCCCTGTGCCCCTGGAGAAGCTCCCCTTGGCTCACAGCCTCAGGCTCCTTGAGAGGAGGCTACAGTACGTGGCCAGACATCTGGATGAAGTTCTGATACCGTAAGGCAACTGACCGGGGGGCACCAGACTGGGGGCTGGGTGACAGGGGATAGTGAATGTAGAGAGGAGGGAGCAGGGACAATCAGACACTCCAGGATCCTAAAATAACAGGGAAAAAGCCACTAAGAGGCTTTAGCTTCCAAGGTGAGAGACCAGTGAAAGTGAGCTGAGTGTTTATCAGAAATTAAATGCAGAGACTACACATTGGGGTTGTGAGTAGGATCAAATCCTTCTGTACGGCAATATATGCCAGTAGGCGACTATCTAGCACCTGCCCGTGCTGTGTTTGAAAGAAAAAGCAATCAAGTGACACCCTGTGAGGAGGTATACATCCCACATAGCACTGGAAGGGGCTCAGGTTGCCAGGCAGGCCCATTAACTCCACAGGGTGCACTTGGAGGAAGAGCCAGGGAGCAGGGAATTGATTTCGAGCAGGCTCAGCTGGGCAGGAATAGGCAGGGCCTATAAAGCCAGGAAGCTGACAACAGAAAGGGGCTGTTGCTGGGAAAGGGCAGCCCCTCCCTGGGAAGAGAGGGGAGTATTTGGAGCTGGTGCACCCAGAACAAGGAGGGGAACCAGGAGTAGTAGGAAGCAGTCCAGGCTTGGAGAGGAAAACCCAGAACTGCTGGGTTGAGGGTCCCTGGCCTGGAGCCCAATGTGAAGTGTGGGCCCAGATTTCCCTACCAGCCACCAAAGGCGTGGCATAAACCAGAGGGGCAATGAACAGGAAAATTATCTGCGTCATTGTGGAAGTGACAGTGACCACATGCGACAATTGGAAGGGCCATTGACCTCGAGAGCTAATCCCCAGAGTAGGCAACAGACAAGTAGTGAGGGGACACCACATGATACACCCCAAACACTAGTCATCAGCTGGGTTCAAACCCAGGTAGCTCATTGCCATTGAGGAAGTTATCTAGTTCCTTTTATAGTTTATAGTCTTGGCCTTCACAACATCCTCTGGCAAGGGTTACACACACATGCTCACATCTTCCTCCCCTAAACCAATTGTTTTAGCTAATCTTTCTATTAAAATAGCAGTAGATCCCTGATCATGCTCAAGGCCCCATTGTGCTAGGTGCTGCACATGTGCGTGTAACAAAGGGGTTATCGTTCTAGATGAAATGAGTGCCAGCTCCCCCTCTCAGTCCTTCGTTACCCAGTTGATGTCCTTGTGTCAGGCTGTGGTGTGCAACGCATGCCTAGGCACTGCCCCATTGCACTACTGTTGGAAGGCTGTGTCCAAGCCCTGCCTTTGCTCAGCAGGGCCATGTTCCATCTGTTCCTTTCTGCTTTCTCCCACAGGCCGGGTGTGTCGACATCTGCCATGAGCCAGTTCTCCTATTCCCCTATGGAATCCACCACCTCTTCCCTCTGGAGTCCCAGCTCCTTTTCCCTGAGAGAAGCCTCCATGACTTGGTCAGAGCCCCTCTGCCACACAAGGGAGGTCATGACTGTCGCAAGCTGGGAAGGATCCACTCATCCTATCCAAGCCCAGCCTCTTCCCAGTCCTCCTGCCTACAGCAGACGAGACCGGCGAGAGCAGAACATAGGTCTGGACCAGATGTCAGAGCATGGTTCAGACTTCAACATCCGACAGAAGCATCTGCAGAGCCAACTGGGGGCTCCACAAACCCCCATCCCGAGGGAGCCATTGCTGGGTGAGCAGGACACCAAGCAGCAATGGGCATTCAATACAGATCGGCCCAATTTTGGATTTCCAGCAAAGGTCTCAAAGCCTCTGAGATCTGACACCAGCGCTCAGCATGCACAGGAGATCCAGGAGCCATGTGTCTGCCCCTGGGGACCCCTGCACCAAAAGGCCCACAGGATCATGGCATCCCCTGATGCCATCCTGGCCAGGCTTGTGCCTACGGCCAGGGTCAAGCTGCAGGATCACGTGGCTCAGAAATGCTCAGAGATCCAAATGAAGGCGTTTCCTAAGATCGTGAGAGAGTCGCACAGAGATGCTCCCCTCCTGAGAGAGACTGCCCTGCCTGGGCCACTCCGCCCCCCCAGGGAGCCAGGCAAGCACAGGACAGTGGCATTCCCAACAATGGGACAGCAGCCTGCCCACCCCATCGAACTCCACATAAGGCGTGAGCATCTCGACATGCAGAGGGGGCTGCTCACCCTGGACCCAGAGCCCCCAGCAAAGCTGCCTCACGCCGTCCAAGCCAGGGGAGCCAGTGTGGAGTTCAGTGAGATGGAGACCGATTTCCTGCAGACGGGGAGGCAAAGCACAAGCTCCTCTTCTTCCACACGTCCTCCAACGCCAGTGGAAGATACCACCGTGGAGACGGGCAGGAATGATGGGGTGGCAGGAAACCAGATTAACCCAGATCGCTGCACTCTGCCAGCAATGGTGGGTCTGGCATTGCCACCTCCAGGAACCACAATAGCAGAGAAGACCCTCGAAGCCACACTCCAGATTTGTAGGAGCGAATTGAGAAAGCCCCTTACCAGTGTGAGCGGCACCAAAGGGACTGAAGAGAAGCTGGAGCTGCACATGGAGAGGAAGGTGATCTTGGGAGAAGGCTCCTGCCTGGGGCCAGGGGCACAGGCAGGTGAGAGCAGGGCAGATCTTCCCAGGACCCAATGCCACCAGGTTGCCCTAGAGGCACCAGGCTCTGAACAGCTCACAAGATCCACTCTTGACTCTCTCCTTGCTGGGCAGGCTGCACACGACCTGCAGATCAAGCAGCTGACAGAAATGTTGAGCAGCTCCTGCCTCATGGTGGGCCAGGTCTCAGTTTGCCAGCAGTGCCGCAAGGCATATCCAGGAAAGATGAAGGGTAAGCAAACTCAGAAGGAGACATCTGCTGAGCTGCATGGTCTTCAAGACATCGTGGATTCACAGGGGTTCGATGGAACTGTGAATTCAAAGCTCCCCAGGGACCAGCCGCCAATCAAAATCTGTAAGGAGTGCAGTAAGCTTCGATGGAAGAGACCAGCTGACTCTGCAGGTGCTGACTTCCCACAAGATCCCATGGAATTCCACAGCCATGGACTCCAGGAGACTCCTCAGCATCATCCAACCACAACAAGATGCCAGAGATGTGGCTCCTTCCAGCAGGCAAGAGCAAGAAGCAGGATGGAATGAGGAAAACGGCTCCCACCAAGCAACCAAAGACGGTGTCCATTGCGACGAGTACAACAGGGCTTTGGCAAGCTGGGGAGAAAGCAACTGGGAATCCTGATGGTTCTCCCCCAAAGTCACCAAAGGCCTCCAGAGCGAGGACACCATCCTCTTCCAGGAGCAAAGTTACAGTGCTCAAACAGATGTTAATGTGCCTCAAGCAAACCTTCAGCAAGCTTCAAAAGAAAGTGAAGTCCCTGAATTTCCAAGGACTCTCGTTCCAGAACATCTGACACTTAATTTACAAAGCCACCCTTTTGGAAGGCAAGGGCCTCCAAGGGTGTCCGGTTACCACACTACTGAATCCCACCCTGCCAGCATGCCCACTAACAGAAGGGGCCCACAAATTCCAACATCTCCCTATCATCCAGCGGATCTGCTAAGCATGGGCTAAAGTGGCTGAGAAGAATGGCTTGTTGTCCTGGGACACAGAGACTGATGTATAAGAGACTCTCCTTGGGGTATGACATCTAAATTCAGATTCCAATATGAAGGGGTCCTGGGAGCTTGGATGAGATTGAGGGTGTGGCTAGCTCACTGGATTTGTTACTTTACCTCATATGGTTCAAGAATCAATCCTTCCTTCAAGAAGAGCTGACACTAAATTGACAAAGCCACCCTTTTGAAAGGCAAGGGACCCTAAGTCTGTCTAGTAGTACTATTAGGGGCCTACCATCAATCAAACCCAAACCGGCCCTTTGACTCCTAAAGCCCTGCCCCACCACCCTTAAACGCCATCCGCCTATCACGAGAAGCCCCACCCACAGGGATATTACTTCTGGAGTCAAGGCGGACACATGACCGAAAGCAAAGTGTGTCATGTGACCCCTCTAAGAACTCCTTCCACTGTCCTCTACCAATCAGGAATGGTTTCACCCCCATAGGCCTACGCCGAGAGGTCATTTGACCAATCAGAGGTGTTCCAGGGTGGGGTGACTCATCCAGATGTGGCTCATGTGACCCCTCTAAGATCTCCTCCAACTGCACTCTACCAATCACGATGGGTTTCAGCCGCATAGAACCACCCCGAGAGCAGATTTGACCAATCAGTGGTGTTGCGGGGCAGGGTCATCAATCCAGATGAGGGTCATGTGACCCCTCTGAGAACTCCTCCCAGCACCCTCTGCCAATCAGAGTGCAGCACTATCACCCCATAAGTCCCAGAAATTGGGACAGAAGGGGCCATCTTTTACCAAGGATACGTGCCTTAGAAATCATGGAAACATGGATTCCTTTTTCACCACCTCTGTGAGCACTTTGGACTTTGTTTTAGCCCCGAAGGCCTTTGAACATGTGTGGAGAAAGCGCTACATTAGCGACAGTTCCCACAAGGGCTCTTTGACTCAGCCGTTGATGGATACGCCAGTACCTGAAACCCAAACTCTCGTGAGGCACCCTGATGAGTGTGAGGGCCTCTCATTTTCCGCCCCTGTGAGATGGAAGGCAAACACAGCTTGGGGGAGTCATCGGAGGAGAAGGTGAACGGAAAAGACATGCTCAGGTAAATGAATGATTAAAAAGTGACCGTTGATGATGGGGTGTAATGGGCTTAGGAACCGGGGGGTGGGGGTTGGGTTGTGTCTATTTAAAAACAAGCAGGGAGAACTTACACTGTTTCTTTTCTGTAAATCTCTCGACAGCTTGACGATGCCTTTCTAGAGGACCCGGAGGCCCTGGACAGCGTTACATCAAGCAGCGAAGATGAACTGGGTTCTCCTTGTTTTTGCTCAAAGCCGATACAAATTGTTGAAGAGGACTCCGAGGATGATGGCTATGAGGAGTTTAGGAGGCTTGGCATGGAACTAACTGAGCCAGTGCCACATCATGAGCATAAAAAAAGTCATGCAGACTATTGTACGTGTTGCTGTTTATGCTGTCCTGAATAACTGCCTTAGGGAAAAGCTTTTTGAAGATTGTGAGGGCTGTGTCATAGATGTGCCAGCCCAACGGCGCCATGACTTCAGTAGATATAAACTGCAAGCTCCGGGGCCTGTGTGCTGAGCTGTATTTGGAAAGCTTATTAAACACTGTTCTTGCCATAGGGTATTCTATGCAATGTCTGTGCCTAACCCAAGAACATTTAGCGTAAGAGGTGACCTTGATAAATGCTGTGCAATTTAGTGCAGACCCTGACCGTGACCATGTTTTAAAGAAAATGACCAAACCGGAAGATGTGTGTGTCACCTTATTGACTTGAACTGGGACTGCATAGAACATGGCTACAACCAAGGTCCTGTAGTGGCACCAAATCTTATGTGAAGGGGGTCCTAGAAGGGGTCTAAAACCAGATTATGGCTTGTTTGTTATGATTATGCTGTCTGTATGCATGTGTCATTTTGTAATTGAAGTTATGAATA
Source organism: Gopherus evgoodei (assembly GCF_007399415.2). Lineage (NCBI taxonomy): Eukaryota > Metazoa > Chordata > Testudines > Testudinidae > Gopherus > Gopherus evgoodei. The sequence goes on from NC_044322.1 coordinate 309,150, forward strand.
TTGGCTCTATCCTGTCTGTATTTCAAACTTATGCTATGCTTCTGGGTGACATCCCAGGCGAGTTGGTGTCAGCTCTGCCTAGCCTGCTTGATGGCCCATTAAGGACCATCAGCTACACCCATTGAGAGAAGGCAGATACACCTTGTGAGTCAGCAAAGTATGCAGGGACTTGTCCATATGACTCCAAACTCCATTTTGCTTGTAATTTTCCACAGTAAGGACAAAGAGGTGTTCTTACACGTGGATAAATGATAAAAGGCTGATGCCTCATCTCCATCTTGTGTTCAATCCTACTTCTCACCTCTGGAGGGACTTTGCTACAAACTGAAGCTCTGAACAAAGAACTGATGACCCATCCCAGCTGGGGATGTACTCCAGAGACTTAATTTAAACCTGCACTTTATTCTGTCACTGCTACAAGCCTGAACCAAGAACTTTGCCATGACTGTATGTAATTGATTCCATTGAACCAATTCTAGCTCTCATCTGTATCTTTTTCCTTTTATGAATAAACGTTTAGATTTTATAAATTCATAGATTCTAGGACTGGCAGGGACCTCGAGAGGTCATCGTATCCAGTCCTCTGCCCTCATGGCAGGACAAAAACTGTCTAGACCAGCCCTGATAGCCATTTATCTAACCTACTCTTAAATATCTCTGGAGATGGAGATTCCACAACCTCCCTAGGCAATTTATTCCAGTGTTTAACCACCTTGACAGTTAGGAACTTTTTCCTAATGTCCAGTCTAAACTTCCCTTGCTGCAGTTTAAGCCCATTGCCTTCTTGTTTATTCTTAGAGGCTAACTAAGGTGTACAAGTTTTCTCCCTCCTCCTTATGACACCCTTTTAGATACCTGAAAAATGCTATCATGTCCCCTCTCAGTCTTTTCTTTTCGAAACTAAACAAACCCAATTCTTTCAGCCTTCCTTCATAGGTCATGTTCTCAAGACCTTTAATCATTCTTTTTGCTCTTCTCTGGACACTCCAATTTCTCCACTCTTTCAGTATCTCTTCTCCCTCAGTTACAAGGTTTCATCCTGTGAGTTTATCGACAATGAAACCATGTGTGTGTTTTGGAAGCACGCAAAAGACCGGTACTCTGTCTCTGGTAATACCAATGTCTTCATAGCCTGTTTCACCACCGCTTATGCCTGCTTAGAACTATACAACCTCCTAGAAAGGTTGCAAGAGTGGTGCCTGTACCACGACACTGTCTGGGTCATATTTGTGAAAAGGGAGAGTGAGTGGAATCCCCCTCTGGGGGATTGTTTAGGGGCAACAACCAGTGTTATTTTAAACCATCTCCGTAAACCATTTTCCTTACCTTCAAAGAATTTGAAGAGCTAACATCAGCGGGTCTGGTACATATAGTTCTGTGAATCTCTGGTTGTAACTCTTTAAAGTCAGGTAACACATCAGTGTAGCAAAAGGTGTTATGGGCTGTAAAATATCTCCACATCCTAGGTTTTAAAGTTCTGTTAAATCGCTCTACAACCCCTGCTTTGACTTCATAATTAGTAAGAAGATGGTGAACTCCATGCCACTTTAATAATCTGCTTAAAGGTTTGTTTAAAAATTCTTTCCCCCGATTGGTTTGTAATTTTTGAGGCACGCAACCTTTGCTGAAAATAGCTTGAAAGGCCTTGGATACCTCAACACCTGTCTTGTCTTTTAGGCCTAAGGCCCAGGCATATTTGGATAGAATGTCTATCACTGTTAAGATGTACTTAAAACCGCTGGTGCATTTGGAGAACATGTGCATATCCACCAAATTTGCCTGCCATTGCACATCCACATCTGACACAATGATCTTGTTTCTTTTCAAATGTATTCAAGCCGGTTTGTGTAAAGGGAAAGAAGAACAGGAGTACCTGTGACACTTTAGAGAGTAACAAATTTATTTGAGCATAAGCTTTGGTGGGCTACAGCCCACTTCATCGGATGCATGCAGTGGAAAATATAGTAGGAAGATTTTATATATACAGAGAACATGAACCAATGGGTGTTACCATACACACTATATGGAGAGTGATCAGTTAAGGTGAGCTATTATTAGCAGGAGAGAAAAAGAACTGTTTGTAATGGTAATGAAAATGGCCCATTTCCAGCAATTGACAAGAAGATGTGAGGAACTGTAGTGGGGCTCATCCACTCCCAGTCTTTATTGAAGGCTAATTTAATGGTGTCCAATTTGCAAATTAATTCCAATTCAGCAGTCTCTTGTTGGAGTCTGTTTTTGAAGTTTTTTTGTTGTAATATTGTGACTTCTAGGTCTGTAATCAAGTGGCCAGGGAGATTGAACTGTTCTCCCACTGGTTTTTTAATGTTAGAATTCTTGACGTCTGATTTGTGTCCATTTATTCTTTTACATAGAGACTGTCCGGTTTGGCCAAAGTACATGGCAGAGGGGCATTGCTGACACATGATGACATATATCACATTGATAGATGTGCAGGTGAATGAGCCTCTGATAGTGTGACTGATGTGATTAGGTCCTATGATGGTATCCCCTCAATAGATATGTGAACAGAGTTAGCAAGAGGCTTTGTTGCAAAGATAGGTTCCTGGGTTAATGTTTTTGTTGTGTGGTTGCTGTAGGTTTGCGGGCTGTCTGTAAGAGCGGACTGGCCTCTCTCCCAAGACCTGTGAGAGTGAGGGATTGTCCTTCAGGATAGGTTGTAGATCCTTGATGATGTGCTGGAGAGGTTTTAGTTGGGGGCTGTGGCAGATTAACAAATTTGCCACCCCTAGGCCCTCAAACAATTGCCATGCATCCCCCATGCGCCAGCTCACCTCCGCTCCCCAACGGCAAGCCTGGGAGGGAGGGAGGAGAAGGGGACTTGTGGCACGTTCGGGGGATGGCGGCTGTGGAGTGGAGATGAGCTAGGGTGGGAAACGGTTCCTGCCCCCTCTCCCGGGTTACTCCCTGCACCCGTGGGTCGCAGCTCAGCTCTGCTCTCCCTCCTCTGGGTGTGCCACTACTCGCTTCTCTCTCCCTCCCAGCGTCTTTCCATGGCAAGCCAGGGAGGGAGATGGAAGGAGGGAAGTGCAGTATGCCTGGGGGAGGAGGCGGGCCAGGGATTTGGAGAAGAGGCAGAGATGGGGAGGGGACGTGAGCAAATTTGCCGCCCTAAGCCTATGCCTTGTTGGCCTAGGCGATAATACACCACTGGTTGGGAGCTGGTTGGTGATGGCTAGTGGTGTTCTGTTACTTTCTTTTTTCGGCCTGTCCTGTAGTAGGTGGCTTCTGGGTACTCTTCTGGTGCTGTCAACCTGTTTCTTCACTTCTGCAGGTGGATATTGTAATTGTAAGAATGCTTGATAGAGATCTTGTAGGTGTTTGTTTCTATCTGAGGGGTTGGAGCAAATGCGACTGTATCGTAGAGCTTGGCTGTAGACAGTGGGTTGAGTGGTGTGGTCTGGATGAAAGCTGGAGGCATGTAGGTAAGTATAGT
>NC_044322.1:651021-824649 GCF_007399415.2 Gopherus evgoodei
CTTTTTCCTCACCGCCTGTATATGCGCAGGCTGATGGTCGCAGTGCAATTACTGGATGGAGAGACAGTGTTAATATGAGATGCTACATGCACTACTGGAGGCTGTTCTCATGGGTGATGCAGATTGGTCGCTCAAATGAGTTTACTAATCTCAATTCCATATTTTATGGTATTCCCTGTCTGAATAATTCCCACACATTGTGGTGTAGGAAACTTTAGAGGGCACCAGCAGCAACACAAGTGTGGACACTGATTATCCATCGTTATTCCTTAGGCCTTGTCTACACTGCCAAGTTTTTTCACCAAAAAAGCATCTTTTGACGAAGAAACAGTGGAGGTGTACACACACCAAAGCCACTTTCAATGAGGGAACTGCTCAGTTTCAGTGACGTCATAAAATCACCTTAACAAGAGATTTAAGGCCTTTTACGCAAAAGTTTGCTCATCAAAGTGCTACTGTAGACACTTGCACTTGTTTTTATCACTAAAATTGGCCTCCAGTAGGTGTCCCACATTGCCCATCCTGACTGCTCTGGTGAATAGTTTCAACTCCTCTCCCCTGCACCGAGGTGAACACCTTTTGACAGCCCCCCTTTAAAGGTCCAGGAAGTTAGAAATTCCCCTTCCTGTTTGCTTGGTGGGGAATGCTCTCATCACACCTTCCCAGGTGGCTGTGGTGGCTCAATGCTTGGGACACTACTGAGCTTCTGGATCCTGCTCAGTATTTGGGGAGGAGGCTGTGCAGTCTCAGCTGTGCTCCAGCTATAGGAATGTCAATACCTAAGGACAGATTTTGTGCAGCTTCTGGGAAAGTGCTACGATCAGGACACACTGCAGTACACAGCAAAAGTGGAGGAGCTGAGGCACATGTACCAGAAGGCCAGGGAGGAAAGAGTATCTCCGGTGCTTTGCCCCAGACCTGTCATTTTTATAAGGAGTTGGATGCTACCCTCAAGGGTTACCTGATTTCCTCCACTAACAGCCCCTTGGGTATTTTGGTAGGGGTACTCCTGTCAGCATAGTTAATCCACCTCTCCGCGAGGAGGTAGCTAGTTCGATAAACAATTCTTCTGTAGACCTCATGCTGTGTATACCAGGGTTAAGTTGATATAGTTACATCCCTCAGGGGCATGATTTCTTTTTGCTATTGCAAAAAGAGCAAATACAATTTTCATTTGCATTAGCAGAGGCAGAGCATGCCAGTCACGGAGGGGATAGTAGCACTACTTAGTGCTGGTTAGACCTTAGCTGGAGTATTGTGCCCAGTTTGGGTCTCCAATTATAGGAAGGATGTAGAGAAACTGGAATGGATCCAGATGTGAGTGACAAAGATGAGCCACAGGATGGAACACAAGCCATACGAGCAAAAGCTGAAGGAACTGGTTATGTTTAGTTTGCAAAAGGGAGGATTGAGGGGGGACATGACAAAAGTCTTGAGATAATTGAAAGGCTGCCATAAAAAAGGTGAAGGAAAGTTGTTCTTTCTTGCCACATAGGGCAGGAGAAGATGCAAGGGGTCAATTGACCAGCACAGCAGTTTTAGATTTAATCTCAGACAAACTTCCCAACTGCAAGAACAGGAGAACAATGGAACAGACACCCAGGTAGGTTGTGGAAAGTCCTTCACTGGAGGTTTTCAACAGGAGGCTGGACAGTCATCTGTCTAGTGTGGTTAAGACACAACAAATCCTGCGTCTTGGCAAGGGGTTAGACTAGCTGATCCTTGCAGCACATTCTAACTCAGTCACTCTTTGATTCAATCATATAAAATCCTAGTGTAGACCAGGTCTTACTCAAACACAACTTATGGAGCTCAATACTGGGGTAACTGGGTGAAATTTAATGGAGCTACAGAGGTGGGGCCTTGGCGGAAATGGTGGGACCGGGGAGGAGCACTATGGAAAGAGGTGAGGTGGGGTCAGGGCCATGGGTGTATAAGCAGGGCAGGACATGGGGCCTCAGGGGTCCAGTTACCAGCAATTAGAAAGGTGGGAACCCTATGAATTAATAAGTTGTACACAGCCTGATTCCTCAGTTAGTCATGGTGACACAGCACAATAAGGCCAGGAAAGGATGAAATGTCACTTTGACTGTCCAGTCAGTGATTCAGGAAAGAGGATCCAGCACCATATAACCAGCCAGCTCTGCACATAGTTCAATCTCGGAGTCAGAGCCCGAGGAGAAACCATTAGGCCCCTGTATGAGTAAAGAGCTGGAGCAGCCTGCCCCAGATCTGTTTGGTCCTCACCCCGTAGATGATGGGGTTTAGCATGGGAGGCATCATGAGGTACATATTGGCAATGAGAACATGGAAATACAGGGGCACATTCTGGCCAAACCGGTTCATGAAGGAGATGAAGAGACCTGGGATATAACAGGTTAAGGTGGCAAACAGATGGGAGCTGCAGGTCCGAAAAGTCTTGATCCGGGCATTCTTTGTGGGGAGGCTGTAGATGGCCCTGAGGATCTGGGTATAGGACATGGCAATGAAATTCAAATCCAGACCTGTCACAGAAAATAACACAAAGATCTCATAGTAATTACTAATGCGGGTGTCGTCACAAGCCAGCTTCACCACAGCTATGTGCGCGCAGTACGGCTGGGGGATGATGTTGGTTCTGCAATATGGCAATTGCCTTGCCAGGAAAGGATAGGGAAGTGTAAGCATGCCACCACGTAGCACTATAGTCATGCCAATCTTGGCCACAACGGGGTTTGTCAGGATGGTGGAATATCTGAGGGGGTGGCAGATGGCCACATAGCGATCTAGAGCCATGGCCACCAAGATCCCAAACTCTATCACCGAGAAGCAGTGAATGAAGTACATCTGGGTGAGGCAGGCACTGAAACTGATCTCTTTGGAATTGAACCAGAAGATGCTCAGCATTTTGGGCAGCATGGATGTAGACAGGCCCAGATCGGTGATGGCCAGCATGCAGAGGAAATAGTACATGGGCCTATGGAGGCTTGTATCCCTCTTCACAACGAACAGGATGGTGAAGTTCCCCAAGATGGCTATGACATACATGGTGCAGAAGGGAATGGAGATCCAGACATAAGCAGCCTCCAGGCCAGGAATGCCCTGCAGGATGAATGTGGAGGGGTTGGTGAAGTCAGTTGTATTAGAATCTGACATGGAGTAGGGGAGAAGGTGTCCAACTCTGAGGTAGAACAGCATCTCCTGCATGTACCATACGTCCCCCGACCTCCTCTATTTTCCTATGCTCTAGGGTGATTGTCGCAGTACAAATGCCTGGATGGAGAGAAAATGTTAATGTGAGACACTACATGCACACACAACTGTAGGCTGTTCTTATGGGTGAAGCAGATTGGTCACTCTTCACACACTGAAAAATGACATTTTCATTATTCAGGGAAATGAATTATGAACACATTATCCTACTAGTGCCAATTCCATGTATTACAGTGCTCAATGTGTCGGTAACTCCTACCCATTGTTGTCTGGGAAACTTTAATAGGCACCAGCAGGAAACACAAGTGTGGATTCTGGTTATTCATTGTTCCTTAGGCCTTGTCTACAGTGCCAAGTTTTTCACCAAAAAAGAGCTTTTGGAGAAGAAATAGTGGTGGTGTACAGACTCCAAAGCCACTTTTGATGATGGAACTTCTCAGTTTCAGTGAAGTAATAACACCATCTTATCGAGAGTTGTAAGGCTTTTTAGACAAAAGTTTTGTTACTGAAGTGCCAGTGTAGACACTTGCGCTTGATTTTACCTCTGTAATTGGCCTCCTGCAGGAGTCTGACAATACCCATCCTGGCGACTCTGGTAAGCAGTTTCAACTCCTCTATCCTGCATCGAGATAAACACCTCCCACTCCTCCCCCTTTAAAGGCCCAGGTATTTAGAAATCCCCCTTCCCATTTCCAAGGCATGGAGAGCTCACATCACCTCTTCCTAGGTGGCTTGGCAGCTCCGCACAGCAGATGCTTTCCCGCTTGGGCCACTGCAGAGCTGTGGGATTTGCTCAGTATATGGGAAGAGGAGGCTGTACAGTCCCATCTGCTCTCCAGCTGTAGGAATTTCGATGCCTATATGCAGATTTCATGTAGTTTGTGGGAAAAGAGCTATGATCAAGACACACTGCATTTCAGAGGAAAGGTGAAGGAGCAGAGGGAAATGTACCAGAAGGCAAGGGAGACAAATGATCAATCCAGTGCTGTCCCCCAGACCTCCCATTTCTGACGGAGTTGGACGCCATTCTTGGGAGCAACGTCACCTCCACGGCCAAGAGCCCCATGGATATCGGCAGGGCTGAAGCCGATTCAAATTGGACTTAAACCAGAGGAGAAAGCCATCGATGAAGAACTGGAGGCAATAGAAGATGTGGAGCCCGTGCAGGGGTCGCTCAGTGCTGTGTCGAGTGCGGAGCTGTTCCCCACTCTGGAGGCGTCCAGCCAGTCTTGGCAGTCACAATCCATTGAGCCAGAAGCAGGAGAGGAGACCCCTGGTAAGTGGTTTTGCTTTATGAAGTGTGGAGTTGGGTTGAAGGCAGAGAGATGTACAAGGCTGGCTGGGTTTCTGTGTGTTGAGCATTTCGCAATACAGCTAGGCAGCACAGTGGAACAGCGTGCTGATGCACACAGAGATTTCACAGGATTCCACAGTCCTCTGCCAGAGGGTCCTCGGCAGAGCTGCTTTGTTCCTTCTCCCATTGAAGGACACTTTCCCACCCCATTCTGCAATTACTTGGACAAGGATCAACGCAGCACACAGACGAGGAGCACAGGGACTGGGGCAGAAGCCGCAAGCATGGAGTAGCTGCATCCTTGCTTCTTTGCTTACCCTCAGGAGAGAGATATCTGCCACAGTGACCCCTACATGTGGAAATGGGTGGGAAACTTTAGAATGTTGTCCCCTTAGAGGCAGCAAAGAGTCCTGTGGCACCTTATAGACTAACAGACTTTCGTGAATACCCACGAAATGATACATCCGATGAAGTGGGTATTCACCCACGAAAGCTCATGCTCCAAAACGTCTGTTAGTCTATAAGGTGCCACAGGATTCTTTGCTGCTTTTACAGATCCAGACTAACACGGCTACCCCTCTGATACTTGTCCCTTTAGAAGTGTCCTGCAACCCCTTTCACATTGCTTTTCCACCACGCACAATGTCCTCCAGCCCTGGGAACACTCACCATCCTTGCAATATTATTGGCTTGTCAAGGGACAATCAGAAAGTGAGTGGTGCATTACCAGTGGTGCATTTTAATGTAGCGTTTCAATGCTTTACATGTACTTAAAAAGAATACTTCTATTTATTGTAACTTGTGCTTCACCAGATATGTTCTTGAAGGGAGGTGCTGCAGTTCTGTGATGCAGAGAAGACAAAACAGAGTTCTGTGGAGGGAAAACAACAAGCAGGAAAGAATGAGGCATACACTAAGGATGAAACACTGAGGCTGATAAAAGTTTTGGAGCAGAAAACCAACATGCTGCAGTCCCTCAAAAACTTCCAAACTGAGGAGATGTATGTCTCTTTTCCTCTTCAGAACATTCGGAGCTCTTTCTCATGCCCTCCCATGCCCCTAGACTTTACCCGCACATCCATGTCCGATTTCTGGGATTTCACACTTCCCCCTACGCTCCATCCCCGCAGACAGCTTTACAACAACAGCTGGACTTACACTCAGCTCTAGAGGTCAGTCCTCCCCTGGTACATGTCCCCTCGCCCCCCTCCGCAGGAATGTATATGTGTCTCTCTGTGTGTGAATATACATTGAATCCTGGGCCAGAACAATCACAACTTCATCCTACCAACCCAAACTTCTTTATGCATTGCAATCCCAAGCATAGCAACAAACATTACTGCTTCTCATCTTCCAAATGCTGCCTCAAAGCCTCCCGAATTGCCCCCCAGCATTCCCCTCTAATAGCCTTGGTATCTGGCTGCTCAAAACCAGCAGCCAAGCATTCTGCCTCAATAGTCCACTCTACTTCACAAATATTATGGAATGTGCAACATGTGGCTATGACCATAGGAACATTATCCACATTGAGATCTAACCTGCCATAAAGGCATCACTAATGTGCTCTTAATCTGCCAAATACACATTCCATGGTCATTCTGTCCCTATTCAGACTATTGTTGAAATGATCCTTACTGCTGTCCAGGGTTCCCATGTATGGCTTCATGATCCATGACATTAACAGGTACCTCAGGCTCCTAGGATCACTATGGGTATTTTGACATACCCTACAGGGATCTTCTGATCTGGAAAGAAAGCGGCCACTTCCAACTTTCTAGAAATGCTGGAGTTCCTGAAGATTTGTGCATCATGCACTTTTCTGGACCACCCTGCATTGATATCACTGAAATGATTGTGGTGATCCATGAGCATCCACAACACCATGGAGAAGTACCCCTTCCAATTCATGTACTCCATTGAAAGGTGATGTGGTGCCAAAATTGGAATGTGCATGCCATCTTTCTCCCCTCTGCAGTTAGGGAAACCCAATTCTGCAAAGCCATCCACAATTTTCATGCATGTTATCAAAAGTCACAGGACTTCATAGTAGGATGTGATTAATGGCCATGCAAGCTTGCCTTAACAGCCCCAATGGTTGACTTCCTGACACCAAATTGATTTACGACTGAATTGTAGCAGCCTGGAGTTGCCAGGTTCCATACTGCAATCGTTACACACTTCTCCACCCAGAGATCAACTCTCATTTGGCTTTCCTTGCAACATAAGGCTGGATTCAGCTCAGTACACAGTTCCAGGAAGGTGGCTTTCTACATCCTAAAGTTCTGAAGCCACTGCTCATCATCCCAGACCTGCATAACAATGTGATCCCACCACTGAGTGCTAGTTTCCCCAGCCGAAAATCAACATTTCACCACATTCAGCTCTTCTGTGAATTCCAAAAACTATCTAACGCTGCTGCTATCCATGTCAGACAGCACATCAGGCAACTGTGACTCCTGTTGATTTCACTAACATTTGTGATGTGCTACAGACTGCTAGAAGAGCACCGGAGAGCAGAGCAGGATCCAGTCCTGCAGACAGAGATGGCGAGCTGAGCAAAAAACAAGAGACATTAAAAATGCAGCAAAATAGAGATGGAAAAACATGGAATGCTGGGACAGAAAGCAATGCATTGTGGGATATTAAGCCTGGAGCCATGATGCACTGCAATTTGCTCTGCCTTCCCACAACACCTATCAGTACAAGGTGGAGAACTGAACTGTGGGATAGCTATTGTGATGTTTTGACACAAACTGGGTCCGTATACATCATTGTTGCAACCAAGGTCCTGTAGTGGCACCACATGTTGTATAAAGGGGGTCAAATAAGGTTTCTAAGACAAGGTTGTGATCTGCTGATTATGATAATGCTGTCTGTATGTGTGGATCATTTTTGCATTTAAAGTTATAAGTATTGGCTCTATACTATATTTCAAATTTGTGCTATTCTTCTGGGTGACAACACAGACAATTTGGCCTCAGACAGAACTCTAAGGTTTTTCTATGCTGTATTCTGGATAGTCTGTCTTTGGGACAAAAAAACCAGAGGCCACATGGCAAGAGACTATAAAAGGATGATAAATCTACTCCATCTGGTCTTCAATCCTGCTTCTTACCTCTGGAGGGACTTTACTACCTAGTGAAGCTCTGAACAAAGGACTGAATGACCGATCGCTGCTGTGGATGTACTACAGAGACTGGATTTATACCTGCAGTTTATTCTATCACTGCTACAAGCTTGAAACAAAAACTTTGCCATTACTGTATGTAATTGATTCCATTTAACTAATTCTAGCTCTCATCTCTATCTTCTTCCTTTTATGAATAAACCTTTAAATTTTAGATTCTAAAGGATTGGCAACAGCATGATTTGTGAATAAGATCTTACTTGTATATTGATTTGGTTCTGGGGCTTGGTCCTTTGGGATTGGGGTAACCATTTTTTTCTTTTCATTGAGATTTTGATTTTCATAACCATTTGTCTCTGTAACAAATTGCACTGGTGGTGATACTGGGAAACTGGAGTGTCTAAGGCAATTACTTATGTGACTTGTGGTTAACCAGTGGGGTAAAACCGAAGTCTGCTCTGTCTGGCTGGTTTGGTTTGCCTTGATGTGCAAAGGAACCCCAGCCTTGGGCTGTAACTGCCCTGCTTTAAGCAATTTGTCCTAAATTGACACTCACAGAAGTTTCCCACCAAAGGCAGCATCGTTACAGCTACCCACAATGCATTGCTCTCACTGTCGCTGTGACCGCCCCACACGTGGACGTGCTGTGCCAAAGTTGAAAGACAGTGTGAACATGCAACAATGATTTTCTCAACAGGCTTTTGGTCACTGACCAAATTTTTGGTGAAAAAACTCTTCCAGAGTACACATATCCTAATGCAATGAAACCAGGCTAGAGAATTCATGCTGTAGGGAGTTCCTCATTCACTTGCTTGCTTAAAATCTGAGATTAGGAGGAAAACAAAGATTTGTCAAGATATGTGCCAGAAGAAAACAGCATCTAGAACATAACTTTGGGGAATGACCTGAGACTTATTGACAGCAGCTCCAAGGAAACACTTGCTTATTCACAGCAGCGGCCAAAACAAAGACAGTGTTTGGATGCCTTAGGAATGAGACGGAGAATACCCTGCTCTGGATATCTGCTCAGTTTTGGCCATCCACTCACTATAAAGGATACATCAGATAGAAAGGTGATTTCTGGGGCAGGCTATGAGAATGGTGGAGACTATCCTATCCTAGGGCGGAGAGACTGAAAAGTCTGCAGCTGTTTAGTTTAGAGAAGAGACAAAGGAGGCAGCATATGATAGAGGAGAACAAAATAAAAGAACAGAACTGATTACATTCAAATGGACAAACAGAGAACAGTTCTCAACCAGTAATAACTATAGATACTTAGGGCTTCAAAGTTTCTAATTCACCAAAGCTGAGGAAAATTTTTAGAAAATTTAATTGGGAGGAAAAAATTAGACAGAAGACTGAGAAGGAAAATGGAAAGTTCTTTAAGAAGAGTTTATTAGAGAGATAGCAAACCATGGTTCTTACACTCAAGGAAGTGGAGAATTTTGGCTAAAAACCCAGTCGAGTGGTAAAGTGAAGGCAGCAATTACGGTGGAGAGGAAGCAATATATAACAAATCGGAGAAAGAGAAAAGCAATACAAATGGGAAGTTATGAAAATTGCAAAGGGATATTAAAGACATCAGGGAAAAATCCATTCTGACAGGGCTAAGGATCACATAAAGGAGGTTGCTCAGTATATTAAGAAAAAAGAAATCCTAGAAAGGTACAGGCTAATTCATGAAACATTTTAATGTTCCAGAAAAGGTAAATGTATTCAAGAAATATTTTTGTTCTTCACTTGGTGACACAGGATCCCTGGGTGATGCTCTGGAACTGCTCCCCACAAAGCCAGGCAGGACTTTGGGGAGCCTGCTCTCCCTTGGAACAGACTGTTTTCGGGACAAGAAGTTCCCATGTCTTTACCTCCTGGGTCTCTCCTTGGAGCATTCAGCATCCTCTGCCTGTCCGTGCGCTTCCCACAGCGAGCCCACCCAGGCAGGGTCCTGGGGTATCCACTGGGTCCTCCACCCCTGCTTTGCAGTCAGACGTGACTCTCAGCCAGCCAGTAAAATGGAGGTTTATTAGACGACTGGAACACGTTCTAACACAGAGCTTGTAGGTACAGAGAACCAGACCCCTTGGCCGGGTCCATTCTGGGGGGCAGTGAGCCAGACCCCCATGTCTGCCCTCACTCCTCATCCCCAGCCAGCTCCAGACTGAAAACCCTTCCAGCCGCTTCTCTCTCTTTTTTGTCTCTTTCCCGGGCCAGGAGGTGTGACGATGCGGTTCTGGAGGGACCTAACTGAGAGTGCCAATTCAGGATTAATTGCTCAAACAGGGCAGTCACAGCCCAAGGCTGAGGTTTTTACACCTCTAAGGCTAACCAAACCAGCCAGACAAAAATGACTTCGGTTTCACCCCACTGGCTAACCACAAGTCACACAAGCAATTTCCTTAGACAGTCCAGTCTCCCAGTATCACTACCAGTGCCACTCGTCCTGGGGATGAATTGTTATGGAAACCAACACCTCAGTAAAAGACAAAAGGTTCTCTCGATCCCAAAGGACCAAGCCCCAGACCCAGGTCAATATACACATCAGTTCTTACCCACAAATCATGTTGTTGCCATTCCTTTAGAATCTAAAATCTAAAGGTTTATTTATAAAGGGAAGAAGGTAGAGATGAGAGCTGGAATTGGTTAAATGGAATCAATTACATACAGTAATGGCAAAGTTCTTAGTTCAGGCTTGTAGCAGTGATGGAGTAAACTGCAGGTTCAAATCAAGTCTCTGGAGAACATCCCCTGCTGGGATGGGTCATCAGTCCCTTGTGTAGAGCTTCAGCTTGTAGCAAAGTCCCTCCAGAGGTAGGATGCAGGACTGAAGACAAGATGGAGATGAGGCATCAGCCTTATATAGGCACTTCCCGGTGTAAGAACACTTCTTTGTTCTTACTGTGGAAAATTACAGCAAAATGGAGTTTGGAGGCACATGGGCAAGTCCCTGCATACTTTGCTGAGTCACAAGGCGTATCTTCCTCCTCTCAATGAGTCTGTTGTGTAGCTGATGGTGCTTAATGGGCCATCAAGCAGGCTAAGCAGAGCTAACACCAACTTGTCTGGGGTATTTCCCAGAACTGCAGCACCAATTTGAAATGCAGATAGTATACAGCCAATACTTATTACTTCAACTACATAATGATACAGACACACAGACGGCATAATCATAACCAGCAACCCATAACCTGGTCTTAGACACCTTATATGACCCCCTTTACATAGGATCTGGTGCCACTACAGGACCTTGGTTGAAAACCATGTTCTATATGGTCCCAGTTTATATCAAAAATGTCACAGGAGGTCACTTGACCTTTGTCTCCAACACCTTTAGCATCCCCTTCCAGGGGGGAAGGGCCTGGCCATTAGTTGCCAGGTGACAGAGGGTAGCCAGGAACTGAGGCCCCCCCACAGCATTCAGAGGGAACATTAAGAACAGCCTCACTTTGTCACACTTGGAAAGAATCATCCCAAGAGATGATGAAATACTTTCCAGTCTATTCACTGTCAAGCAGGATGTTAAACAGCATCTAAAGTAGAACCTTAGAGTTACAAATACCAGAGTTACCAATTGACCAATCAACCACACTCTGAAATCGGAACCAGAAGTACACAATCAGGCAGCAGAAAACCAAAGGAAAAAAAAATGAAAAGGGACAGTTCTTTGTTAAATATAAACTGTTTAAAAAAGGGAAAGTTCAAAAACAGATTTGATTAAGTTAGGAAACAATGTAAAACATAGTATGGGATTAGTTAGAAAAAATGCCAGGAATATAATTAATGCCAGCCAACAAAAGGGTGTGTGGAAAACAAGTCTTATCAAAGAAACTCAATTTCATCCGTTAATGAGAGTACATATTTGGTTGATCAAGGAAACCATGCAGATGCAATAGATTTCGATTTCTCTAAGGCATTTCCATCAATTAAGGAAAAAATTCAGAGAAAAATATGAACACTCTACAATATCAGTAGAGCACATGTCAAATGCACAAAAATCTGGCTAACTGATAGAGCTAGAAAGCCATTGTCAATGAGTCACTGCCAGTGAATAGGGCTGTTTCTAGTGGTGTTCTGCGGGGATCAGCTCTAGGTCTGATACTATTCAATATTTTCATGAAGGATCTGGAAGCAAATAGAAAATCACTGCACATAAAATTTGCTGACAACCCAAGATTGCCAGAGTGGTTACAATGAGGAGGCCAGCACAGGCACACCAATTGATCTGGAGTGTATGGTGAGCTAGGACCAGACAAACAAACAAAATGTTTAATACAGCTAAATTCAAAGTTATCCTCTTGGAACAGGTAAGACTGGCCCGACTCACAGACTAGGACACTGTATTATGGAATACAGAGACCCTGAAAAGTATTTAGGAGGTCATTGTGGACAAACAACTCATCATCGGGTCCCAGTGTGTGGCTGTGGCCAAAAGGACTGATGTGATCCTTGGATGCATAAACAGGGGAGTGGTGAGTTTGAGCAGTGGAAAGATTTTACCTCTGCACACAGCATTGGTGAAAACGACTACACCCAGTTCTGCTGTCCACATTACAAACTGTCAGCTAGGGAGAGAGACGTAAAGAGAGATCTACTTATCTTATGCAAAAATGATCAAGCAGAGACTTTCATGGGGAGAAAAACCAGGGTACTCATGGGCTCTGTAATCTACCAGAGAAAGGCAGAGCAAGGCCTAATGGCTGGAGGCTGAAACCAGACAAATTCCAGTTGAAACTAAGGGCCCAATGTTTAGCACTGAGGGTGATTAAAGATTGGAATGAACTGTGAAGGGATGTGGTGGATTCTCCAACTTTCCATGGCTGGAGATCCAGACTGGATGCTTTTCTGGAAGATCTGCTTGTGGACTTGTGTACACTAAAAACGCTACAGTGCTGCTACCATAGCACTTCAGTGTAGACACTACTTACCCTGACGGCAGCAGTTCCCCTGTCAGTGTAGGTAACCCACCTCCCTGAGAGGTGATAGCTAGGTTGATGAAGAATTCTTCGGTAGACCTCACGCTGTCAACACCATTGTTAGGTTGATATAGCTACATCTCTCAGGGGTGTCAATTTTTTTGCTATTGCAGAAAAAGCAAATGCAATTTTCCGTTGCATTATCAGACACATAACATGAAAATCGCCAGAGGTGATAGAACCACTCTACTCAGTACTAGTTAGGCCTCAGCAGGAGTATTGTGTCCCGTTTGGGTGGTCAATGTATAGGAAGGGTTTAGAGAAACTGGAAAGGATTCAGTGATGAGAGACAAGGATGATTCAAGGGATGGAATATGATCCATATGAGCAAAGTCTGAAGGAACTAGGTATGCTTAGTTTGGAAAAGAGGAGATTAAGGGGCGACAAGACAGTGGTCTTCAGATACTTGAAAGGCTGCCATAAAAAAGATGGACAAAAGTTGTTCTCTTTTGCCACTGAGGGCAGAAGAAGAGGCAATGGGTTCAAATTACAGCAGAGCAGATTTAGATGAAATCTCAGGAAAAACTTCCTAACTGTAAGAACAGGAGGACAATGGAACCGATGCCTCAGGATGTTGTGGAAACTCCTTCATTGGAGGTTTTCCAAAGGAAGCTGAACAGTCATCTGTCCTGGGTGACTTAGACACAACAAACCCTGCATCTTGGCAGCGAGTTAGAGTAAATGACCCTTGTGGTCCCTTCTCACCCTGTGGATCTACGATTCCATGATGTAAAATCCTAGTGTAGATCAGGCCTTAGTCAAACACAAGTTATTGAGCTCAATACAGGGGTAACTGGGTGAAATTTAATGGCCTGTGCTATACAGGAGTTCAGTCTGGATGATCAGATGGTCCCTTCTGACCTTAAACCTTATGAATCTCTAAATAAAGAAAGTAGATCAGGCATTTATATTTACTGGCTCTCACGACACAGAAAGTCTGAACATATAACACTGATGAAAGAAAATTATTTACATAACATACCTTTGGCCTGTGGAACGCCTTGCCACAGACACTGTTGGATCAAAGAGCTTATCTGAATGGAATGCAGAAATGGATTGACCTTTGTAGGTGACGCTGCTGGCACCACTGTTTGTTAAGACTATCTGACACTTCAAATTCAGAGACCACATTTTCATTTGCTTATAGATTTGCCAAACATTTACCATTTGGACTGCAATTTCTCACTCCGAGTGTCTCGTTCAACCAATTTCTCAAATGAAGCTAGGAGAAAATATGTCTTGCTCATGTTGAAAATTTTGTATAATCGTTCCAGTGAGGAGTTCTAGCACCTCCATGCTTTATAGCAGATAAACATGAGGCAAGAGCCTCTCTTCCCCCCCACCCAGGCCCCCGTTAACAGCCATTGCTGGAAGAGGAGGTGAGAGTGTCTGTGCATTAACGCACATCTGCCTCCTGAGGTTTTTACTCATTTCTCACTCCAAGGGGAGTTGTGTCCCATTAGAACCCGAGCAAACTACTTGCCACGCCCTCCAGATTTGGTCTTGAATTGGACATCTACTAACACCTTTCATCATGAAGTATGCACTGTGGCACTGAAACACAGCCACTTTGGGGCTAGAGGCCATCAGCCAGTGAGGGAGTCAGAACAAAGAGGGACATATTGCCCATGATCCTGGAGCAAACTCAACCCCTCTGGCAAGGGCCCTGGGATGTTTAGTGGCTGTGCAGAGCGGAAAAGATCACAGACCTATTCTGTATCCCATCACTCCCATGTCGTACCGGGTCTGTGGAATAGCAAGAGATGGGTCTCTATCCCATCACTCCCATGTCGTGCCGGGTCTGTGGAATAGCAAGAGATGGGTCTCTGTCCCATCACTCCCATGTCGTGCCGGGTCTGTGGAATAGCAAGAGATGGGTACCTGTGGATTCTGACACAGAAGTTTCTTCCCTTGGAATCCTTCTCATGTAGTTGTGGTCCCACTCCTTTCTCACACCAGCATCTGCGGCGACATCCCACACTGAGAACTGACAAGGATGTGCACTGTTTATAAGTTAGCTCTGTGCAATCCCAGGGGGGTTTGCTCACCCTCTAGAGGAGAAGCAGCATCTGGAAGCAAACAGGCTGGGGAACAGAGACACTCTAGCCAGTGTCTCTCTTTCCATGACTGCACTTCTCTGCTATTTATCCAGCTTTAGGAGTAAGCAGTAATTATGGGACTTTCCCAAAGGGAGATGAGAAATCTTAGCCTGTCCGCTGAGTCAAAGAGACATTAATTGCTCTGTGTATTTGTGTGTATTTGAAAATTATAGTTGATTAGTAAGATAACTAGGGATAAGGCCTAGATCTGCACAGGGTCTGATATCCTGTAAATTCCCAGGAGGGCAGGGCAGATAGACAAACAAATCTGGAGATGGATGACTGAGGGAAGGCACAAACACTTTCTACAGGCACACGGGGCTGTAGATAAGGGATCAGAGATCAGTAATTCTCATCAGTTACTATGATCGTACCGATTCACAGACTATTGCTCACTAGCTCCTAGCTTCCAGAAGGTATCCCCCTTTTACAGCTGGGAAAACTGAGGCAGCAGGAAAGAAAGTGTTTTGAGATGGGAACATAGCCCACGAGTCCCTAGCTGCCAATCCCTTGCTTAGTCTCGCTCAGGCCTGGCTCATATGGTCTCTGCAGCGGCACAGAGGCATGGAGCTCTCTCTCCATTGGTTTCTCTAGTGAGCTGATCTCCCTTGATCTCTGTGTGGCTGCTCCCACTTACAGCAGCTGAGGATTTGGCTCAAGACATTTAATTGGAGATAAAGTGTCAGCAGAGACTCGTGAGCTCGGAGTGAAGAGTCCCAGATCTGCCACAGATTCATTGGGTGACTTTGGGCACAGCCTCTCAATGCATTAAATGGAGATTATTATTTATTATTCCTAGTTTGTTGCTATCGAAAGGTCCTAACTGGGGCCTTCGAATCATGCTGCACTGGTTTGGACCCTTGCAGCACATCACTGGTCTCAATGAACTGTTTAGCATTCCAGGCAGCGTGTGGCCCCTGATAAACAAGCAAGATGAGGCTGAAGACTGAGCTGTGTGGAAACCTGATTGTGTGGCTGTAGTTCTTAGCTGTTTCTTTAATAAATTCCTCCTGTTTAAGAAGGACTGCAACTCCGTGAATCACAACGAACAAATAGCATCACTGCATCTAACACAATGCGGAGGAGCAATGGCCAGAGCAGTGGTGCTGGGAAAGGGGGAGTCAGGACTCCCGGTTCCTATTCTCAGCTCTGCCACTGTTTCATGGTGTGGCCTTGGGTAAATCAGTTTATCGAGATTATTATTTATTATTTATTATTCCTGGTTTGTTGCTATCGAAAGATCCTAATCAGGGACTACAAGTCACAAGCTGCACTGATTTGGTTCCTTGCAGCACATCGTTGATCTCAATGAACCATGTAGCATTCCAGGCAGCGTGTGGTCCCTGGTAAACAAGCAAGGCAAGGCTGAAAACTGAACTGTGCGGAAACTTGTTTTTGCGTCTGTAGTTTTTAGCTGTTTCTTTAATAAATTCCTCCTGTTTAAGGAGGAGGCAACTCCACTGATCACAACACACAAATAGCATCATTGCATCTAATACAGCCCAGTTCGTGGTCCCGTCTCATTATGTGGTCTTGGGTAAACCAGTTTATCGCTACGTGGCTCAACCCATCCATGACATGGGGAGAATGCTTCCTGGATAAAGAGCTTCTAGACGTAGTGATCAGAAGCTTCACACAGAGAATATGTTAGACTGAGCTTCAGCCCCTGGGCAATGGGTGCCCTGGAGTTCCAGATAAGGTGGCGTGTGCATGTGTAAATAGCTGGCTCATGGTAGATGTGCTGTTTATCTCCCTCCCTGTGAGCTACCTAAGCCACCCCAGCCTCTGCCCAGCATCCCACCTTCCCAGCTAACACAGGGGCTGTTATCCTCCTAGCTTCAAAGCTGATCCCTTGCCCTGCCCCAGAGGCCTGGCTCAGGGCAAAGGGATCCCAGCACATCTCCACTGGCGGCCCCCAGGGATTAGGGACAACAGGGAGATGAAACTAAAGAAGTAAACCACACAAGGGTCTCAGCCCTCAGGACTCCATAGCTGAGCTTTAGGGCTCACAAGCTGTAGGATGCACAGTTTCACCCGCTGAAGGACGATGTTGCTCCCAACCTCAGCTGCTTTTACACAGCTTCCTGGCTTCCCTCTTCGCCTCCTATTGGCCTGTTGGCCCCAGTGCTGTGTCCTTGCTGCACTCACTGAAGGCTCCTTGTTGGGCAGAAACAATTTCTTTCCCAGCCCTGGAGAAGAGAGAGCCCAGTTGGAGTGGTGGGGATGGAGATGGAGTTGAACCAGGAGTGGATGGGGCTGGGGAGTGGAGGAGGGGAGAGAGCAACAGAGGTGGGGCCTTGGCGGAAGTGGTGAGATAGGGGAGAGGAGTTGTGGAAAGAGGTGGGGCAGGGGGCAGGGCTATGGGGGTATAGGCAGGGCAGGGCACAGGGCCTCAGGGGTCCAGTTACCAGCAATTAGAAAGGTGGGAACCCTATGAATTAATAAATTGTACACAGCCTGATTCCTCAGTTTGTCACAATGATACAACACAGTAAGGCCAAGAAAGGATGAAATGTCACTTTGACTTTCCAGTCAGTGATTCAGGGAAGAGGAACCAGCACCATATCACCAGCCAGTTGTGCATGTAGTTCAATCTCAGAGTCAGATCAGGAAGAGAAACTATTAGGTCCCTTCATGAGTAAAGAGCCGAAACAGCCTGTCCCGGATCTGTTTGGTCCTCACACCGTAGATGATGGGGTTGAGCACGAGGGGCATCAAGAGGTACACATTGGCAATGAGAACATGGAAATGTAGCGGCACATTCTGGCCAAACCGACCTGGGATGTAAAAGGCTAAAATGACAAAGAGGTGGGAGCCACAGGTCCGAAAAGTCTTGAGCCGGGCGTCCTTTGTGGGGAGGCTGAAGATGACCCTGAGGATCTGGATATAGGACACAATGATAAAAATCACATCCAGACCCATCACACAGAATAGCTCAAAGAGCCCATAGTAACTACTGATGCGGGTGTCGGCGCAGGCCAGATTCACCATAGCTATGTGTGCGCAGTACAGCTGGGGGATGATGTTGGTTTTGCAATATGGCCACTGCCTCGCCAGGATGGGATAGGGAAGTGCAAGCATACCACCGCACAGCACCACGGCCAAGCTGATATTGGCCACAGTAGGGTTTGTCAGAACGGTAGAATATCTCAGGGGATGGCAGATGGCCGCATAGCGATCCAGAGCCATGGCCGTGAAGATCCCAGACTCCACTGCTGAGAATCAGTGAATGAAGTACATCTGGGTGAGGCAGGCACTGAAACTGATCTCCCTAGCACTGAACCAGAAGATGCTCAGCATTTTGGGCAGGGTGGATGTTAATAGGACCAGGTCAGTGACAGCCAGTAAGCAGAGGAAATAATACATGGGGCCATGGAGGCTCAGATCCATCTTCACAAGGAATAGGATGGTGAAGTTCCCCAAGATGGCTATGGCGTACATGGTGCAGAAGGGGATGGAGATCCAGATATGGGCCACCTCCAGGCCAGGAATGCCCTGCAGGATGAAGGTGGAGGGGTTGGTGAAGTCAGTTGTGTTGAAATCTGTCATGGAGTAAGGGAGAAGGTGTCCAACTCTGAGGCACAATGGTGTCTCCTTCATCTACCATATGTCCTCCTGACTTCCTGTATGTGCCGAGGCTCTAGGGTGATGGTCGCAGTACAAATGCCTGGATCGAGAGACAAACTTAATATGAGACACTACATGCACAAGTAAATGTGTAGCAGATTGGTTGCCCTTCACACACTGGAAAATGAACATTTTAATTATTCAGAGAACTTAATTATGAACACGTGATGCTACTAATGCCAATTCCATGTTTTATGGTGCTCAGTGTTTCAGTAACTCCTACACATCATGATCTGGGAAAACTTAATAGGCACCAACAGCAAACACAAGTGTGGATACTGATTATTCATCATTGTTCCTTAGACCTTGTCTACACTGCTAAGTTTTTTCACCAAAAAACAGCTTTGGAGAAGAAACAGTGGCAGTGTACAGACTCCAAAGCCACTTTTGATGATGGAACGTCTCAGTTTTAGTAAGGTAATAAAACCACCTTGACGAGACTTGTAAGGCTTTTTATGCAAACGTTTTGTTGCTGAAGTGCCAGTGTAGACACTTGTATTTCATTTTATTGCTGTAATTGACCTCTAGAAGGCATCTCACAATGCCCATCCTGACCAGTCTGGTAAGCAGTTTCAACTTCTCTGTCCTGCATTGAGGTAAACACCTTCCACCCCTCCCCCTTTAAAGGCCTGGGAATTTTGAAATTCCCCTTCTTGTTTGATCGGCGTGGAGAGCTCACATCACGACATTCCACCATCCTGACAAATTCTGTTGTGGCCAAGATCGGCCTGGCCTTGGTTCTGCGCAGCAGCATACTTGCATTACCCTATCCCTTCCTAGTGAGGCGGTGGCCATATTGCAAAACCAACATCATCCCCCACTCTTACTGTGAGCACATAGCAGTGGTGAAGCTGGCCTGCGCTGACACCCGTCTCAGTAGTTACTACGGCCTCTTTATTCTATTCTCTGTGATCGGTCTGGATGTTTTTTTTATCACCTTTTCATATATTCAGATCCTCAAGGTAATCTTCAGCCTCCTCACAAAGAATGCCCAGCTAAAGACTTTTGGGACCTGCGGCTCCCATCTTTGCGCCATCTTGGTTTTTTACATCCCAGATTTCTTCTCTTCCATCACGCATCGGTTTGGACATAATGTGCCCCTGCATGTCCTCATTCTCATGGCTAATGTGTACCTTTTGGTGCCCCCCTTGTTACACCCCATCATCTATGGTGTGAGGACCAAACAGATCCGGGACAGGCTGCTCCAGCTCTTTTCTCATAAAGGAACCTAAAAGTTTCCCCAGGTGATATGGGTCTCAGGCCAAACTCTGTGTAGAGCTGCCTGGTGATATGGCGCTGGCCCTCATCCCTGAATCACTCACTGGGCAGTCAGAGAGACATTAAATCCTTTCCTGACCAAGCCACTGAATTGTACATAAACTGATTCCCCAGCTTATCATGCTGGACCCCTAGAACCATGACCCTTAGACTGACTCTTCTGCCAAGTCTCTGCACCAGCTGTATCTCTTCCCTGCAAACACTCCACCTTTGTCCCTTGCTCCTCTCTTCCCCTCCCCTTGTTAGTTGCTGGATCATTTTAATCTCCTTTCCATGAACACTCATGTTCTTTTTCTTTTTCTGCTGCCTAAAAACTGAATAGCTTGAATTTTGAAATTTTCTGTTTTCTCTCATCTTGTTGCTTTTCTGTCCCTACTTCCCTTTCTCAAATAAGGAAACATAAAAGGAAAAAAATGATGACCTATTTGATCTCCAGCCACCAAACTTAAAATCTCTGCATAAGTGTATGAAGTTCAAATTTCACTCAGAACAACAAGGTGTGCGTTTCACACTGCTTTTAATGCCACTGTGATGGACTTCGTGAGGATACAATCTGGAACTGGGGCACAGCTGATCCCTCTAGCATATCAGTCTGGACCCCTCCCCTCTCAGGCTATGAGAAGCTTCAGATGCCTACTATATTTTGGGAATTACCGCAGGAACAAACGCATTTGAAATGTAGGTACATGCATAAAAATATGGTGGTCATATTCAACAAACAGTAACTTTTCCATTGACACCTCATATGACATATTTTGTACAAGATTTGTTGCAATTACATAACAGTGGTTAATATGGGAATGCCAGTGTGTTGTTTTGGGGTACAGAGTGTCAAAGCAATATATCTATCAAATGATATCATCTTGTCCAACCAGTGCTCAAAGCAGGACCAACTCTACCTAAATCGTCCCAACCAGGGATTTGTCGAACCAGGACTTAAAAACCTTAAACAATGGAGATTCCACCATTTCCCTAGGTAACCCGTTCAAGTACTTGAACACCTTCCTAGTGAAATAGTTTTTCCTACCTAGACCTCTCCCATTGCAACTTGAGATGGATGCTTCTTGATCTGTCATCATTGAGACCAGCCAAGCTCTAGCTTCTTTGGAAACCCCCTTCAGGTAATGAAGGCTGCTATGAAATCCTCCCTCACTCTTCTCTTCTATAGACTAAATAAGTTCTCTCAACCTTTCCTCGTAAGTCATGCTTGCGAGCCCCCTAATCATTGTATTGTCCTCCACTGGACTATCTCCAATTTGTCCATATCCTTCCTGTAGTGCGGGGGCCACCAAACTGGATACAATACTAGTTCTTTTTGGAACCTCATTATAGTCTTGTCCATCACAACATCCTGTGGCAAATGTGTTTAGTGCCTATCATCATTCAGAGGAACAACTTGTTTAAGTTGCATCCAAAATAACGCTCCACTCAAGAGAATGATTCATAGAGTCATAGAGTTCCAGGCAAGAATTAACTATTAGATCATGTAGCCCAGAGGGTCTCACACTGAGTGGTGTGTGTGTGGAATATATTCCAGGATGGGCGTCAGAAGTTTTAGGGAAAAAAACATCCTGTCCAGATTCTACCCATAGCAGGGAATAACTAGCTAAGTTGATTCCTCCATACAGATCTGGTCTTCATTCGGTGCTGTGTGTTTGTCTCCATGTGGCGCTGTGCGTTTTGTTGGATTTCTCCCACTCGCTTTTCTCCTTCAACGGTTACAATACTGTCGATCCAATGTCCTCTCTCATTGCTATTGCATAAACCAGGACGTTATGAAGATGGCTTGTTCGGATATCAGAGTAAACAGCATCTATGGCTTGTCTCTTTCACTTTTGACTGTGGGACTGGATTCACTGCTCATCTTCCTCTCTTATGTGATGATCCTCAAAACAGTGCTGAGCATCACATCCCACGCGATGTGCCTCAGGGCCCTGAATACCTGTGTGTCCCACCTCTGCGCCGTCCTGCTCTTCTGCACGCCAATGACCGGTCTGTCTGTGATACACAGATTGAGGGAGGACTCTTCTCCCTTGCTTAAGATTCTCCTGGGTTATATCTACATTCTCGTTCCGCCCCTGATCAACCCAATTGTGTACAGTGTGAAGAGCAAACACCTTCATGCAAGGATAATCAGGGCGTTCTGTGATGGGTTAGATCATAGAAACCCCCTTGGGGTTGCCAACTGATGTGCCAAGACTACTTCTGCCCATACCTTCCCTGCCAGTTTGGGACTGCAGCACCCTGTGTTGTTGAGCCAGATACACCCGTGTGTTCCCATACAGACTCAGGGTCTGAACCATGTGCCCCAAAGCTGCAGGCTTAACTTAAAGCTGCTTAAGAAGTATTCTTGTCTTTAACACTCAGATGCCCAAATCTCAATGGGGTCTAAACCCAAATAAATCTGTTTTACCCTGTATAACGCTTGTGTAGGGTAAACTCATAAATTGTTCGCCTTCTTTAACATTGATAGAGAGATATGCACAGCTGTTTGCTCCCTCGGGTATAAATACATACTCAGGGTTAATTCATAAGTAAAAAGTGATTTTATTAAACATAGAAAGTAGGACTTAAGTGGTTCCAAGTAGTGACGGAGAGAACAAAGTGAATTACCAAGTAAAATAAAATAAAACTTGTAAGTCTATGCCTAATACAGTAATAAAATGGAGTACAGATAAAATCTCACCCTCGGAGATGTTTCAATAAGTTTCTTTCACAGCCTGGATGCCTTCCTAGTCTGAGCACACAGTCTGGGGCTCCCCACAGCAGCCTGAGCTCCTGCTTACCATGGCCCGACAAGGAGGCAGAGGCTCAGCGGAAGTGGAGGAGCAGGGAGCAGGGTCTAATGGAAGAGATGGGACAGAGGGCGGGGCCCCTGGGGAAAGTGAGCAGGGGTTGTGGCAAGACTGCACCAATGCTCATCCCAAAAAGGAGTTTGGTGGATGGGTCCGTAAGGTAGGAGACCTTGTGTTTTAGAGAAGACTGAAATAATGTGAATCCTCAAAGGAGGCTCTTGTTTTAAGTACTCCAGGTGACAGTAAGTCATTGAAGTTCATTTGCAAGTTCAGTTTTTTACCGTTCATTTGCAAGAGTTATATGTCCTCGCTGAATTCATACGAGCATTCAGAGTAGCAACTTGTTCAAGTTGCATCCAAGATGATTATCCATTAAAGACAATGACTCAGAGTCACAGAATTTAAGGCCAGGAGGAGCCATTAGAACGTGTAGTCCAGAGGTTCTCAAACTGAGGGGCCGGCCACCCTGGTAGTGCAGAATGTATTCGGGGGGGGGGGGGTGAGAGAGAGAGAGAAGCTTTAGAAAAAAAAGCCTTCAGTACAAATTTTACCTGCAGCAATGAATAACTAGCAAAGCTGATTCCTCCAGACAGATCAGGTTCTCAGGCAGCGCTGTTCATTTCACTCTAGGTAGCTCTGTGCATTTTGATGGATTTCTTTTAAGCTTGAATAGAATTACACAGTCATTGACATCTGCACAAGAATCCGTTTGCAAAGACATTTTATTGTAAGCAGGGACACAATTTTGTTTTTGTGCTTATTCCAATGGACCATTGGCTCATTCAGGCAACAACAACAAACATCAAGTGAAAAACAAAAAAGCCAAAGTGATGTTTTGAAGCCCTGCCCCACATACATCAGTATATGTATTTGTGTGGCGGGGCGTAAACTCTTCCTAACACAAGGAGGGGGTGGGGAGGCTGTGATCAAATATGTTTGAGATCCATTGATCTAGCTGGACCTCCTGTATCGCACAGGTGTTTACTTTCACCCAGTTACCCCTTATTGAGCCCAATGACTTGTGTTTGACTAACACATCACTTTTGTTCCTCTAGAGCGGACCTTCCAGGAAGGCAGCCAGTCTTCATGTGGAGGTATCAGGAGAATCCCACACCTCCCTTGGGAGTTTGTTCCATTGGTTAAGCACCCTCGCTATTAAAAATGTGTACCTCATTTCCAAATTTATTTTGTCTGGCTTCAGTTTCCTGTCATTCATTCAAGTTATACATTTACCTGTAAGATTAAAGAACCCGTTAGTAGCTGGTATTTTGCCTGTGTGAAAGTGATTGCACACTGTCATCAAATCAGCTCTCAGTCTGCCCTGCATCTATGCACTACACCCCTGTTTATACAGCCGAGGGTAAGTTGGAAATAATAGTGGAGGAGAAAGACCTGGACCTATTAGTTATGCCCAGGATAAACTTTGAGCCACCGATGTGATGCGGCTGTTAACAAGGCAAATGAGATCCTAGAATGTGTCTGGTGAGACTGAGAGGTATTAACATCCTTACACAAGGCACTGTTGAGACCGCCTATGACAATCTATGTAAAATTCTGGTAACTTGTATTCAAGAAAGATGAATTCAAACTGGAATAGTGTGGAGAAGGACTCCTAGGATGGTGAGGGAAATGGAGAGACTGTCTTATATGAAGACTGAAAAAGCTTAACTGGTTTAGTCTAACAAAATGCAGGCTGAGCAGGGATCAGATTGCTCTATAAAGACATTGTGGGGGCGGGGGTGGAAACACCAAGGAGGGAGAAGAAGTAAAGGACAGTGTTGGCACAAGAACAAACTGACCTGGAGCAAAATGAGGCTGGAAAGGAGAAGGGGGTTTCTGACCGTTAGAAGAGGGAGGTTCTGGAACAGCCTCCCAACAGCAGCAGTGTGGGGCAAACAACCCAGTTCATTTGAACCTGGAGGTGGAAAGATTTATGCAGTGGGTGATATGCTGGGGTCATTTTTGATAGCAGGGGCCTGGGCTCTGGAAACCAGGAGGTCCCTTCCAGATCTGTGGGCGGAAAGGGGGTTGTCTGGACAAATAGAGAGCTAGGAGGAGGCAATTGGAGCTGGGCTTTGGTCACACTCCTTTCTATTAAGAATGTGCATGGACTTACTTATCCAGCATGTGCATGTCTCATGTCTGAACGAGAGGAAGAGACCCTCTGAGCTGTGCTGCAGGAACCAGCGATTCTCCAAGACAGCCACTGCTATATCCAGCTGGTATAACCCCGTTTCTTACAACAGGAGGCTTTGTAGCCCACTGCAGACGAACACAGCATCTCTGCCACTGATGGACTGTGTGACCAGAAATATCAACTAACTAACCCTCAATACTTCTGTTTGTGGGTGTGCCGCTTGAGAAACGGCCAGCAGTGACAGCTCCTGGGATTTCATTGGGAGTCTTGCACTGTTTCCTGTCTTTCTTAATGCCGCAAGTTCTGGAACCAAGACACTGCATGGAGAATCTCAGCTTTCAATTTTCTTTAAAAATGTTTCATTTTCAAAGTGAATTGCAGAAAAGCTAGAAAACTAGGGCTGTTGATTAATCACAGTCAAAACACACACAATTAACTCAAAAATTAATTGGGTATAAAAACAATCACAATTAATCACAGTTTTAATTGTACTGTTAAACAATAGAATACCAAATGAAATTTAGTACATATTTTGAATGTTTTTCTACTTTTTAAATATACTGTACTCTGTGTTGTAATTGAAATCAAAGTGCATGTTATTTTTAATTGCCAACATTTGCACTGTAAAAATGATAAACCAAAAAACCTGTATATTTTAATTCACCTCATACAAGTGCAGTAATATGATCTCTTTGTTGTGAAAGTGCAACTTACAAATGTAGATTTTATTTGTTAAATAACTGCTTTCAAAACCAAAACAACATAAAACTTCAGAGCCTACAAGTTCACTCAGTCTCAGTTCTTGTTAAAGTTTCTTTACATTTACAGGCAATAATGCTGCCTGCTTCTCAATTACCATGTCTCCAGAAAGTGAGAAGAGGAATTTGCATGGCACGTTTGTAGCTCGCATTGCAAGGTACTTATATACCAGATGAGCTAAACATTTGTAAGCCCCTTGATGCTGCAGCCACCATTGTGGAGGACATGCTTCTATGCTGATGACGCTAGTGAAAAAAATAATTTGTTAACTAAATTTGTGACTGAACTCCCTGGGGGGAGAATTGTAAGTCCCCTGCTCTGTTTTACTCGCATTCTGCCATATATTTCATGTTATAGGAGTCTTGAATGATGACCCAGCACGTGTGGTTCATTTTAAGAACACTTTCACGGCCGATCTCAAAAAATGCAAAGAAGGCGCTAATATGAAATTTCTAAAGATAACTACAGCATGCAGCCCAAGGTTTAAGAATCTGAAGTTCCTTCCAAAATCTGAGAGGAAAGAGGTGAGGAGCATGCTTTCACAAGTCTTAAAAGAGCAACACTCCAATGTGAAACCTACAGAACCTGAACCACCAAAGGAGAAAATCAACCTTCTGCTGGTGGCATCTGACTCAGATAATGGAAATGAACATGCGTTCATCTGCAATGCTTTAGATTATTATTGAGCAGAACCCATCATCAGCATGGATGCATGTCCTCTGGAATGGTCATTGAAGGATGAAGGGATATAAGAATCTTTATCGCATCTGGCACGTAAATATATTGTGATGCCAGCTATAACAGTGGCATGTGAAAACCTCTTCTCACTTGCAGGTGACATTGTAAACAAGCAGCAGGCAGCTTTATCCCCTGCAAATGTAAACAAACTTGTTTGTCTGAGCTATTGGCAGAACAAGTAGGACGGAGTAAACTTGCAGGCTATAAAATTTTACATTGCTCTATTTTTGAATGAAAGTTTTTACTTATAATTCTACATTTGTAAGTTCAGCTTTCATGATAAAGAGATTGCACTGCAGTACTGGTATTAGGTGAATTTAAAAATATTATTTCTTTTGTTCTTTTATAGTGCAGTAATTGTAATCAAAAATACATATAAAGTGACCACTGTACACTTTGTATTTTGTGTTGTAATTCAAATCAATGTATTTGAAAATGTAGAAAACATGCAAAATATTTAAATAAATGATTGTTTATTATTGTTTAACCGTGCAATTAACTGTGCGATTAATCACAATTATTTTTAATTGCATGATTAAATCACGATTTTTTTTATCACTTGACATCCCTTTAAAAAATCTAAAGCAGCTGACTCCAAAGGTTTGTAAACCAAAGGCAAATAAAAATAAACCCCACATTAATGTATCTCATTACTTCTAAACCAATCTCATGGTTTTTGGGGGAGTGACTTATACTTGTTGAATGAGGCTTCGTGATACTGCGTAATGAGTTCAAATGATTTGAAAAGCAACTAGCAAATGAAACAAAAAATAGCAATTTGTTTTGGAAGTATGTGAGAAGCAGTAAGACTGTAAAACAATCATTGGGACCATTGGACTATGAGGTGATAAGGGAGCTGTCAAGGAAGATTAGGCTGTTACAGAGAGGTTAAATGAAGCCTTTGAACTGGTCTTCGCTGCAGAGGATGTGAGGAAGATTCCCAAAACTGAGCCATTCTTTTTAGTTGACATATATGAAGAACTGTTCCACATTCAGGTGTCAACAGAGGAAGTTATGATGCTGAATCCATATTCATCATAGTGGTATAATTATGACATAATTATGAAGCATCTGGTACAATGTATGGCTTGTGAGGTATCAAAAGTTATGATTTCCTGAATATCATTATCCTATGTGTGTGCATGTATCATTTTTGTACCTGACGTTATATATATATTAGGACCAGACCACATGACACTGAACTCCATTTTGGTACACATATTTTTCCACAGACTGGGCTGGGAACTTGGCTTGAAACAAAGGCTTTCTCTTATATGGAAAAACAATATAAGGCAGGGAGTGACGCCCTCTCTTGGCCTCACTCCCCACACAAGAGAACTCCTGGATACACCTGAGTAACAAAGATTAAACGGGGAGAAGTGTTGGACCCAGGCTAAAGGGATTTCTAGCCTGTGTATTAAAATTTTGTGGACTGCTTGTATCCTCAATCAAGGTGACAAACTGACAATTCATATCCTATCTATATAATTTATTAGGCTCAGTCCATGGCTCTGTTTATTTTTCAACACTCTGGGCTGGGAAATTGTCTCGAAACAAAAGGTCCTCTCCTTATGGAAATACTATATTAGGTTGGGAGTGACATCATTTCTTGGACTCACTCCCTACACAAGAGATCACCTCAAAACACCTGAGTAAGAAAGACTGGCCTCCTAGAAATGATGGTCCCAGGCTATCACTTATGCACCAAAACACTCTAATTTTTTGGGTGGTGGCAGCAGTACCAGGTCCAAGCTGGTAACTAAGCTTGGAGGTTTTCATGCTAACCCCCATATTTTGGACGCTAAGGTCCAAATCTGGGACTAAGTTATGACATGAGTGGCAGCGTAGTGGGAAAGATAGAATCCAGAAGCCAGTAGGAATATTATATTTTTCTTTTCTCTGCTAGGGGCTTTTTAGCAGAGAGGGTTTGGTTTTCAAAGGAACAAGAGAGAATTTTTTTTCTGCTCTCTCTGGCAGTTTTGGCTTGCATATTAAGCAAGGAACCATTAAGCTGTGACAAACAGGTCTTTTGTGACAATAGCACTCCCATTGAGAGTCATTACCAGCACTATACTCATGCAAATAAAGTGGTTTTTCTGGTTTACTCTACATTGAAAAAATTAGCTAGACAAAGAAAGGGAAAAAGGCACTGTTGCTAGGCAGACCCCAGCAGGCAACAGAGCCTGCAGTTCAGAAGATAAACACCAGAGGGCACCCCAACACAAGAAAACAGGAACCATGCCTATCAAGACAAAAATTGAGGCTGAAAAACAAATCAAAGACGCCGAACACAGGCGAGAGATGGAAAAAAACAAACAGGAACTAGAAATAAAACAAAAAGAGATGGAGATGAAAGAAAGAGAAAAACAGATCATACAGGCAGAAGACCCAGAACAAAAGACTCACACACAAAAAACCCTCCACCCAGAGTTGAAAAAATCCTGTTTCCTGATTGGTCCTCTGGTCAGGAGGTTCAGGTGAAAGAGACGTTAACCCTTAGCTATCTGTTTATGACAGGTTGGGAGTGACATCATTTCTTGGACTCACTCCCTACACAAGAGATCACCTCAAAACACCTGAGTAAGAAAGACTGGCCTCCTGGAAATGATGGTCCCAGGCTATCACTTATAAACACTTAAAATCCATGTTTATGTAGTTAATAAATTTGTTTTATGCTTTATCTTTACCAGCACCTCCCTGATAAATATCACAGCTCTGGGTACAAATGCTGTTGCGTATCTTTCCCACATCAGTGGGGAAAGTGACTTTAGTTAATGAGCTTACAAGATACAGAATCCTCTGCAGTGCAAAGTCGTATAATTTTGGGTTATACTCCAGCAAGGGTGCAAGGCAGGAGAGCTTGGAAATTGGCTGTTCTCTCCTGCCTGTCTTGGAGTGGCTTAGGTAAAGCACTCAGGCAGCTCAAATGGGTGTGTGGCATCACTTACTGTCATGCTGGGTGTAACAGAGATTGCACAGGCTGGCTGTGTTACCACAAAGGCAGTGTAAGATTGGCCTGTCCAGCTGGAGGGTTAAGGGGCACATCGGTTCCCGTGGCTCCCAGACTACACTCCTGGGATGACAATCTGTGACAGTGGTCTGTGTTATTAAGCTTCCTGAATTCATCAATAATCTACATGGACTCCAGGGAGTTCCTGATGAACCCAGGAAGATGAGTACCACATACTGCCTCCTCAGCCACACTGGAAAATGTATGGCACATAATAAGGAAAAACTTCCCCAGGCAAACCCCACAACTGGTGGCCGGTGACCACAGCTGTGCCAGGGGACACATAGCCTGCCCTTGCCAATTATATCTGCCACCCATGGTTCCAAACATTCTATTAGCTTTTTTATTGATTGCCGCTGCACTTTGTGTGGATGTTTCCAGAGAACTATTCACACTGACTCCAAGATCTCTTTCTTGAGTGGTGACAGCTAATCTGGAAACATCATCTCTCAGGTATAATTAGGATTATGTTTTCCAAAGTGCATTACTTTGCATTTATCTACACTGAATTTCATCTGCTATTTTCTTGCACTTGGTTGCCACCCCTTGCCACCTTAAAACAAATGGCCTGATGGAGAAGTTTAATTGAACTTTGGGGGCCATGATACATAAATTCATCAATGAGCACTCCAGTGATTGAGACCTAGTGTTGCAGCCGTTGTTCTTTGCCTACAGGGTTGTACCACGTCACAGTTTAGGGTTCTCACCATTTGAACTTGTGTATGGCCGCAAGGTTAAGGGGCCATTACAGCTGGTGAAGCAGCAAAGGGAGGGGTTTACGCCTTCACCAGGAACTAACATTCTAGACTTGGTAAGCAACCTACAAAACACCGTCCAAGACTTTTTAGCCCTAGATAGAGAAAACTTAAATGATGCTCAGGAAGAGCAAAAGTCCTGGTATGATAAACATGCTGTGACTCGCCCAGGCAGCTATCCACTACCACGCACAGAGGAGCCATTGGAGAAACTGGGACGTGCCCAATTCATCTCTACTTTAGACTTAACCAAGGGGTACTGGCAAGTGCCGCTAGGTGAATCTGCCAAGGAAAGGTCAGCCTTCATCACCCATGCTGTGAAATGCACCCACCATCTTCCAGAAACTTGTAGATAGTCTCCTAGCGGGAATGAGAGAATTTGCAGTCATCTATCTTGAGAATGTGGCCACATTTTCTGATTCGAGTGCATGAGGGAGGCAGGACTAACTGTTAAGGCCAAAAAGTGTCAAATAGGCCTAAACAGAGTGACTCATCATGGACACCAGTTGGGTCAAGGAACTATCAACCCCTTACAGGCCAAAGTGGAGATTATCCAAAAGTGGCCTGTCCCAAAGTCAAAGAAATAGGTTCAATCCTTCTTAGGCTTGGCCGGGTATTACAGGTGATTTGTACTAAGCTACAGCAAAATCTCCACCTAACTGACAGACCTGACCAGAAAGAAACAGCCAAATGCAGTTCAGTGGACTGAAGAGTGTTAAAAGGCCTTTAAGCAGCTTAAAGTGACATTCATGTCTGATCCTGTCCTAAGGGCCTCAGACTTTGACAAACCTTTCCTAGTAACCACAAATGCATCCGAGCATGGTGTGGGAGCAGTTTTAATGCAGGAAGGACTGGATCAAGAATTCCATCCTGTTGTATTTCTTAGCAAAACACTGTCTGAGAGGGAAAACCACTGGTCAATCAGCGAAAAGGAATGTTATGCCATTGTGGATGCTCTGTAAATGCTATGCCAATACATTTAGGGCTGACATTTCCATCTGCAAACCGACCGTGCTGCCCTGAAGTGGCTTCATACCATCAAGAAAAATAACAAAAAACTTCTTCAGTGGAGTTTAGCTCTCCAAGATTTTGATTTTGAAATAGAACACATTTCAGGAGCTTCTAACAAAGTGGCTGATGCACTCGCCCATGAAAGTTTCCCAGAATCAATAGATTAAAATTGTCCTTGAAATGTGGGAAATATTGTTAGTTTTTTATGTAATCAGTAATATATCTAAAGGTGCATGTGTCTAATTAACTCTGTTTTCTCCCAGAGCTCCAGGAAGAAATCACAACCAATGTGGAACAGGCTGTCCAGCACTGTCTGTGATTTGTGATGTGTGTCTTAAATAGAAAGGGAAGAGTAACAACCTTTATGTATTCAGTAATATAAAATCCCTTCTGGCCAGAGGTACAGAATCACTTACCTATACGGAGTTAATCAGTTCAATTAACCTAGTTGGCACCTGACCAGAAGGACCAATGGGAAAAGAGGAAACTTTCAAATCTCGGGTGGGGAGGAGGTTTTGTTTGTGCTCTTTTGGCTTGTTCCCTCTCAGACAGAGAGAGACCAAGCAAGTGAACCATCTCTTGAAAAGATACCTTGAAATGATACATCTAAAATTAAAGAAATTGTAAGCAAAGGCAAGGAAATGGGTTAGGTTATCTTTTGTTTTAGCCTGTAAATTTTCCCTATTCTAAAGTGGAGTTTTATTCCTGTTTTTTTGGTGTAACTTTGAAGCTATACCTAGAGGGTATTACTCTGTGTTTTAGATCTTTTTATTTACCCTGTAAAGTTATCTTCCACCCTGATTTTACAGAGTTGCTTCTTTTACTTTTTCTTTACACTACAATTCTTCTTTTAAGAACCTGAATGATTTTAGTGTCCTTAAAATATAGGGTCTGGTATGTACATTTATTAAAGGCAATTGCTTGTTATATTATTCTCACGCCTCCCCAGGAAAGGGGGTGAAGGGCTTGGGGGGGGGGAGATTTTGGGGAAATAGGAACTCCA
Source organism: Gopherus evgoodei (assembly GCF_007399415.2). Taxonomy (NCBI): domain Eukaryota; kingdom Metazoa; phylum Chordata; order Testudines; family Testudinidae; genus Gopherus; species Gopherus evgoodei. The sequence continues at coordinate 682,817 of NC_044322.1, forward strand.
AGTGGTCCTTTTGTCTATATCACTTGGTGGTGGCAACAGTACCATCCAAGGACAAGGAAAGGATTTGTGCCTTGGGGAAGTTTTTAACCTAAGCTGGTAGAATTAAGCTTAGGGGGTCTTTCGTGCAGATTCCCACGTCTGTACCCAGAGTTCAGAGTGGGGAGGGAACACTGACAAGAGGTTCCTAGAGCAGTTGTGGAGGCACAGAGATTGTGGGTGGGCCTAGATAGCAGTGGATCATTGAGATCTGTGCATAACTTTGGGATTCCCTGGATCCTGGGTCCCTTTTCATTCCTCAGGAAGAAGGGAAGGGACTTTTCCCTATTGGAATGATCTGAGGGATATTTCCACGTAGGGATCCTTGTGGAATCTCCCTTCCCTGGCCTGCACCATGTTTTGTAATGTGGGAAAGGGGGCTGCTAGGGACAAATCTGGTCCTATATTATTATTCTTATTATTTTATTATTTAATTATAATTTATTTTATCTCATTTCAGCAAGAGCACAGTTGTGATAGCATCATTGTTACTACTCAGCCACCCCCAAGGTATCTCTGTGACAAATCAGAACTATACAAACAGTGATGACAAGCCTGTATTCCAGAAATAGATTCTCTAGCAGGGCTGGCACTGCAGTCCCGGTGGGAAGTATCACCAGGCATCCCCTGTGATTTGGCCTCCTGCAGTTTGCCATTGACTGTGACGGGGGTTAGTGCTAATGCTCGAGAAGCCAAGCAGCTGAGTTTCCCTGATGGCCAAGTGGCCCCCAAGGGAATGTGCAAACGTGCTTCATAAATACGGCTGCCCACTTATCTGAACAGATACTGCCTGCTGCCAATGCAACTTCCTCCATGACTCCTTGTCCTTTTGGGTGAAGACCTCTGATGTCAGTGACTCCCCTTTAAGCAGGAATTAGGTACATTGAAAGCTTTGATTATCTTTGAAATGTGCAGTGAAGGGGAAAGGCTGTGAGCTGTTTGTGGATATTCTGTGCCGTAGCAGAGGATTCAGCTGGGCTGTCAGAGTGTCTCAGTGACAGAGGCTGGAGGACAGGCAGCACTAGGTAGCTTGAGAACCCCTCCCCTACATCTACCCATTGTCCTCAGTGAGTTGTTCAAGCTACACAGAAATCTGAAATTCAAAATGAGCTCAGAGCGTTAAAACCCCAAAGCCCTGAGTCAGGATTTCTCAAGGGGTCTCATTTCTAGAGGTGCTGTGTGCTCTGTCCTGATCCTGCCAGGGGCTGAGCAAGATGAAACTGCACAAAATATCGGTGACTTGTTCCCCGATACCCTCAGGTTTATTTGCTCCTCGAAATTTAACCAGCAAATGCATTTTCAAAGGTTTTATTCTCCTTGTTAATTGTGAATGCAGGAATTCAGAGCTGATTTTCTCTGCAGTAAAAGATCTGAAGGGGCATATCTCTATTTCCTTTCTGGCTGAGGGCTCTAGAATCTCTGTCCTGTAGATGTCCCTTAGAGTTCCCGGGGCTTCCGGCATCTCTTCTCGCTCTCTGCTCTCCGAGTGCCACATGTCAGGCCTTGTACCCTTCCCTCTCATGGGATGACATCCCATGATGCTCCCACCCTCAGATAGGCCCCACAGCACACTGCAGCTTGACTGTGCTTACCCTGCAGGTCTGGGTGGGTTCGGCACCCGTGGTTCTTCCCTGTGGGAGGCTGTGAGCAGTGGTGAGATGAGTGACCAGCCAGCCTTCTGGAACCAAAGTGCTGTTTAATGTGAACTGTAGGAATAAAGCATAACATGGGAGAATAAGAGGGTTTTCAAAAATCAGTCTGAACCCATCTGACTCCAAACTCTGCCACTCTAACGGGGACTCAGACAGGCCGGGGGCCTTCAGACTTCCCCAGCGATGTCTGTGCCTGTCAGCCTGAAGAATTTCTCAGTAACAGCTGTCCCACCTCTGTACAGACTCCTAGAACTGGCAAAACAAACTGGATAATGTGGCTAGAGCATGGAAATAGGCTCTTCTCAGCTTGTAGCTCTGGTGTTGTCTCTCATCCTCCCTGAAGTGCTGGCTGAGAGATGGTTTTTCTTCAGCAGTTCCTTCCCAGCCTTCTTGTTTTCCAGCAGCATGACATTAAATTCAGAAGAGCCATACTGGTTTCACCCAATAGAGCCATAAGACAAACATCCCAGTAGTTAACCCAATATAGCTATAAGCAAACATCCCAAGAACTTGATTTAACCTACACATACATTATGGCATCTCGGCTTCATATCTGTCCCAATACCACTTTAGGGTGCTACATATTTTAGGAACACAGGACAGAGATAGTCAGAGAATGAGAGTGAGAGAGAAATAGACGACTTTCCTGTGTGAAATAAAGTTACATTTCCATGAATACTCCATGCATTTGACCTCAAAATCCACTTCCTGCAAACCTCTTTGTGCCTGAATAACAGGTGTTGAGGGTACTACGTACCCCAGAGACTGACAGCTCAGGGAATGAAAATTTTCTATACTAATCCCAATGCCTGGTACCACTCTGCATACAGGCTGCAGACTGACAGAACAGAACCATGAGGAGAACCAGTCAGCTATTAACCCAGGGACAGAGGGGCTACTTTTGTTTGCTGACAAGCGACTGAATGAGGGCTGAGACATTCAATCTTCTCAGGTTCTGAAGAAATCCAGTTGACGGATGCTACATTTTAAGTCCCACTGTAACCTGAGAAATCATCTCTGAAAGCAGATCAGAGGGGAAAAAATGGTGGACATGTGTTTACTAAAATACAGATATGTAAATGTTATGACAAACTTTTAATTGTAATATTATTTCAAACCAAACTTTTGTGACATGCCTGTATATCAAAAGCCAGCAGAAGAGTAGCTGGAATATTTCTAGGAAGAAGCAGTGGTAACGTTACTCCTTAATTCCTTTTGCTTTAGAAAGTGTTTCAGAAGTGCCCCACATACTGTTTGCAATGACTTTGTGCTATTAACCCTTTGTTCAGCAAAGAGTTATATGATTCTGCCACCTCATAACTGACCAGTAGCTGTTTCTAACACCTACATTCAGGGTCATGAACACAATCCCTCTACAATAAATGTGCAAGACTTTCCAAAAAGACATGAGAGAACAGAACCACTGGTCTGTGTTTCAGGAGAGTAGAGCTGAGGTGCAGGAAAGGGGAGTGTAATAGTGGTTGTATATAATTTGAACCCACCAATGCTTACATGAGAATGGCTGAAACAACTTGCACACTCAAGTTACTTCCTTACTTACAGGTAATAGTGCAAACCTAGTGTTTTCACTATTTATCCATATGTGTCCTTATCCTCACATCCACACAACTGAAGTAACTGTGTCAGTTTCTCACTTGCCAAATATCTACAGACTATGGCATGGGGAGAGATCAGAGAGTGAGAAGACATGCCGGTAGCCCGGGAACTCAAAGGGATATCTACAGCAGAGAGATTCTACAGCCCTCAGCAAGGTCCTGTGAGGATGAAGAGGAGGCTGTAGGACAGGGTAGGCAGCCTATGGCACGTGTGCCGAAGGTGGCACTCAAGCTGATTTTCAGTGGCACTCACACTGCCCGGGTCCTGGCCACCTGTCTGGGGAGATCTGCATTTTAATTTAATTTTAAATGAACCTTCTTAAATATTTGAAAAACCTTATTTACTTTACATACAATAGTTTCGTTATATATTATAGACTTATAAAAAGAGGCCTTCTAAAAATTTTAAAATGCATCACTGGCACGTGAAACCTTAAATTACAGTGAATAAATGAAGACTCGGCACACCACTTCTGAAAGGTTGCCAACCCCTGCTGTAGGATGATTGAACTCTCTGGATTCAGTCAACATAGGCCAGGCAAATCACTTCAGTTCCTCTTGGAGGGATTTTTGAGGGTCAGAGTGTATCACCAGGAGCAGTTGATAAGGGAAAGTTAAAAGAGTCCTGTTCTGATTGAATTTATACATTTAAATTTGGGGTGATGCCATTCAAGGCAATGTTATTGAATTAAGAATTTGTGCAGAAGAATGTATCCCATGTACTGCAAATAGGCAGTGGCTTAATTTGGACTATCAGGAGTAGAGAAATTTAAAAATTATATACAATGAGACAATGGAACACGTTTATAAATAGCTTCAGTGCAGGACAGATAAATACAATCACAGTTTTTTGCATGCATTTGCCAGGTGTTTACACGCATCTCATAACACAATGGATCACATTAAGAGGTGGAGGGCCAGAAAGTGTCTGTGGGAAAGTCATAGCTGTAAAATAACACAGCGCTGAAATAGATTGTGGAACTCTCAGCCACAAGGCATCAATGGTGCCAAGAGTTTAGTTCAACGAGGTACCGGACGTTTATACAGATAAGCTGAAAATACAATTAGAGTAGAGAGGATTGTTTCAAAAACTCTTCAATCAGATCTAAACTTTCCTGACTTGCACCACAACATTTGTGGGTGCAGATTATTTCAAAGCGTTCTACTGCAGGGTGTCTTCCACTTCCTCTGAAGGATCTAGAACTGGCCACCGGATACTAGGCTAAATGGAATATGGGCCTGATCCACTCTGGCAATGCCTATCTGCCATGTAAATCTAAGACTATGTTTTTGCTGATCTTTCTTGAGCTCCTTGGAGTCTCTCGACTGGCACTGAGAGCAGGCAGATGTCATCCAGTCTCCTGTTATTTTTCCCATTTCTCCCATTGCTGCTGCATAAACCAGGATGTCATGAAGATGGCTTGTTCAGATATCAGAATAAACAGCATCTATGGCTTGTCTATTGCTATCTTGATGGAGGGGTTGGATTCGCTGCTCATCTTCCTCTCTTATGTGATGATCCTCAAAACAGTGCTGAGCATCACGTCGCAGGCAAAGAGTCTTAGGGCCCTGAACACCTGCCTGTCACACCTCTGCGCCATCCTTCTCTTCTACACACCAATGATTGGCTTGTCTCTGTTGCACAGATTCGGGGAGGGCTCTTCTCCCTTGCTTCAGATTCTCCTGGGCTACATTTCCCTGCTTGTCCATCCTTTGATTAATCCCCTTGTGTACAGCGTGAAAAGCAAACACCTTCGTGGAAGGATACTCAGGGTGTTCGTCAAGTGAAGGTTCAGTTCATCATCCTGCTCCAGCACCGATGACATGCGAGACGAGAAATCCGGGCCACCTATTCCATCCTGGACCCTTAAATCCAACACAACATGCGCTACTTATCTCCACTATGTGGAGACAGTAGTTCAGATGGAGTCTAAGGCCTGGAGCAATTGTAGAGGGGCTGGTGAGGGAGGGCAGCGCACTGGGGAAGGAGACCAAGACAGGCAGCAACATTTCCAAAGTGACTTTGTTCGTTGAGAGCCAGGGGACTGGTTGGATGTTTGTTCATAAAGAACCATATCGGTGCCTGCTCAGACCTCAGAATTCCTCTCAATACAGTCAATAAAGAGAAGGGAGGTAGATGTTGTTTCCCATTGCCCTGGCTTGACACTGTCCTCTCTCTGGTTAAACATTCGCGGGCCATGAAAAAAACTGCAGAACTGTTCTGTTGTCACAGTCCTGGCCCTTCCTGAGCGCTCTGGTTGCTGTGTGATCCACGAGGGCTGCAGAAGCTATGGACAGGGGCTATTCAAGGTTCATGGACACCCATCCTTCCCCCACTCTCTCAGCCAAGTGCTTGTGACTGAGTCATGTCAGAGGCAGGATTAATGCAGGAGCCTCAGGAGAAGCAGAGCAGAGCTGTGTGTGTGAGTGAGGATATGACACACATCAGTCCTGGCAAGTGATTCAGGCTCAGGTTCCCTCCTCATTCCCTTCATTTGTGCTGCTCCAGCAATGAAAAGGAGCGGAAATGGACCTCAGCTCCCCAACAGAGGCACAATCAGCTCCAATCGCAGAGCAGCCCATTCACTGCAGGGTGACCACCCTTTCAAAATCAAAAGAGCGATAGAGGCAGGAGCCCCGCCCCCTCTGTGACACTACTCCACCCCTCTTCTTCCCCTGTGAGGCCCCACTCTCTGCTCCTCGTCTTCCCCCAAGCCTCCACCCTGTCTCCAGGTCAGAGGCTATAGGTGGGCCATGGTGAAATGTGTTTGGGTACCTAGAGCCACTTTGAGGACCACCAGATCCTCCAGCTGCCTTGGACAGGAGGCTGCAGGGGCCAAGAGAAGCCTCCAACCTGTGTCCCTGCCCCCCAGGACACACCCCAGGGAAGGTGGAGAGTCTTGGGCTCCTCATGGCAGCCTGGGCTCCTGGGGTCGCTCTTTCCATGGCCCGGCTGGTGCCTAGAAAAGGGAGGAGTGGAGCATCAGGGGAAGTGGAAGTGTAGGGGGAAGGGCCTAATGGGAAGAGATGGGATGGAGGCGGGATCTCCATGGAAAAGCAGCAGGGGTTGCGGCAAGCCTGAACCAATGCTCACCCCCAAAAGTAGTTTGGTGAGGGGCTGAGTAAAGGAGGAGGATGGGGCTATGAGGTGGGAGCCCTTGTGTTTTAGAGAAGACTGAATTAATGCAAACCCAGACAGGGGGCTCTTTTTCTAAGTACTCCAGGCAGAGAGTAAGTCATTGCAAGGACCTTGGAGGGAAGGGCAGGTTTCCTGCAGGGCTACCTCAGGCCACAAGGGGGCACTCTGGCATGGCCCCCATCCACAGGGACTTGGCCAGGGTGAGCTGTGCACTGGAAAGCTGTTATCACTGTGTGGAGTTTAGCTCAGCCCCCAGGCTGCTCTAAACTCCACAGGGGCAGGGGAAGAACAGGCCAGTGAATCAAACCCCTGTAACTGGCTCCTTGCCGTCCCTGCTCTCTGCAGCTAAGGTGGGAGCTCTGCTGGCACAGCAGAGAATCCAGCCGAACTTCTCACCACCCAGATGGCTGGGAGCCTGGCCCTGTTGTCTGGGCACTGCTCTGCGACTCAGGACAGCTGGGTGTGATTCCTTTGCCATGTGTGACCATGGGCAAGCCATGGGCTGTCTCTGAGCCTCTGCACAGGTGAATAATAGCCCTGCCCTGCCTCACAGTGGAGACCGAAGGATAAATACATACAAGGTGCTCAGATGCTCTAAGACTGTAAGATCAGGGCTATGTGAGGGGTTAAACACAGCAACACTTCTGACATTTGTTTATAAAAGGCGTCTTACCACAGCCTCCCGTGACAGCTGCTTTTGGGAAACCCCATGACTCCAGCGTGTTGGTGTCTGCGGCAGATGTGGGGGTGCTCGGGGGTGAGAGTGAAGGGTAAGAACTGGATTTCTGAGAGGAGTTTTAGACTGTTACGGGGAGACCAAGTGGCTCAGCACAGCCACTGGACCCGTGTTTGTGATCCATTGAGGCAGAATGGGTCTAACTGCCAAACAAAGGGAATAACAGACACAGGGCCCTTATCTTAGACATCTGCCTGGGCAACAGCAGTGTGGCAAAGGCCAGATTCACACCTTGGCCCTTCGACGTGGACACAGCAGAGCACTACGGTGACTGGGCCCAGGCTCACACAGGTTTCAGCAAAGTCTGATTCCAAAAGAAAATGACAAACAGATGGGAAGATGCTCTCAGAGACACAGGGAATCTAGGCTGGGTCCCAAGAGCTCCTTGGCTTCCCAAAAGAATGTAAGTTGGGCCAGTTTTGTTTGTCTATCTCGACAGTAAAGCCTGTCTAACTTAGCTTGCAGTGATACGTGAGATAGATGACTGTAGACGTGTGAAAGCTGCCTGGTATTTTAAAAGAATTTTCCCCAATGCATTTTGCTGTTTGCCAATAAACCTACTAGTTTTAAGGAGGCTGGGGTGACTCTATAGCCCCAGTTACAAGCATCTGAAGGGAAGAGACTGAGGTGTCCAACTGGACCGTCTCAGTGATAAGCATTTAGAATAGATGGGGTGTTCTCAGGTCAAAGAATGGGACAATTGTGAGATTCCCCCCAAAGCAGGAAAGGACCTGGTTTAGAGGGTAAAGAGACCATATATCCAGTGTAACTGTGACAAACCTGATACTTTTTCACCAGCGGATATAATTGTTTAGTGCCTATCAGCATTCAGGGTAGTGATTTCTTCAAGTTGCACCCAAGATAATGATCTTCTCAAAATAATGATTCATAGAGTTATAGAATTTGAGGCCAGATGGAGCCATTAGATCATCTAGTGCAGCTGCCCCCCGCCGCCTCCCCAGGTCACTAGCCCCAGAGAGGAAGGATGAGTCAGGGTTGAAGTGCTGGCCTGGGACTCAGAAGAACTGGCTGCAGTTCCAGGCTCTTCCACAGACTTCTTCTGTGACCTTGGGCAACTCACTTAGTCCCTCCGTGCTTCAGCAACATGTGTTTTAATACGGCTGAATATAGAGGTTTACATCCAGCAGCAAGGGATGCAGACCATCCTTACCGGATGGGGGACTCAATCCTGGGAAACAGTGACTCTGAATAAGACTTGGGGGTCAGAATTGGCTGAACATGAGTGTCCAGTGCGGTGCTACAGACGAGAAAGCTAGTGCAGTCTGGGATGTACAACCAGGGGAATCTCACATAGGGGCAGAGAGGTCATTTTGCCTTTGTATTTATCACTGGTGTGACCACTGCTGGGATCCTCTGTCCAGTTGTCCAGTTCTGGTGTCTACAGTTCAAGAAGGATGTTGATAAATTGGAGAGGGGTTCAGAAAAGATCCCAGAGCATGATTAAATTATTATTGTTTTAAAAATAAGGGTAATTAACCATTGGAACAATTTACCAAGGGCCGTGGCAGATTCTCCATCACTGACAATTCCTAAATTAAGGCAGGAGGTTGTTCTAACTCTGCTCTAGGAGTTATTGTGGGGCAGGTGTTATGCAGGGGGTCAGACTATGAGATCACAGTGGTGCCTTCTGGTCTTGGGATCTGCCCAGTGGAGTTAGTAGCATGGCCCTGCCGCATGGGGCGTTGTACTGATCAATATGTTACTGACTGTGAGGCGCTTGGACACTACAATAATTGTGGCCAGAGCTCAGAGCTTTAGAGAGATTTCAGCTCTGTGTGCTTCATAAGGATGATTTGGGTCACTGGGTGGAGAACCTGAACTCTTCCCAACACCTCTTAGTGATAAGATCTGTCATTAGCACAATCCCCTTTGACGAGGGAGTTCTGGGCCTCTCCTGCAGCTCAGCAATAAGAGGGGGCATCAGGATGTTCTTTCAGTTTGCGTTCGCTGGATCTGGGTCTGGGTGGTTTTTTGGGGGTCCAGTAGGGAGTTAGCAGCAAGCACTTGGAGCTGGGCTTGGATCACTCCCCTTTCTATTAAGAGTGTGGATGGCTTTGATTAGTGGGTGTGTGCGTGTGTCATGCCTGAATAATGGGAGAGAACATATGAGCTGTGCCTCAGGATCCAGTGACTCTTCGACTTATGTCTGGCTGTCTGTGGAGTAACCTGATTCCTTACAGCATGGGACTCTGTAGCCCGGTACATCTCTGTCAGTGTGTGATGAGAAATATCCACTAACTAAACCTCAGTGCCGGTCTTCTGTGGGTGCTCTGCTTGTGATACAGCTATCAGTGCCAGCAACTGGGATTTTATTGGGATTCTCACACTATTTCCTGTCTTTCTTAGAGCCCCAACTTCTGGAATCTAAACACTGTGCAGGAATCTCAGCTTTCAGTTTTCCAAAGATTTTTTTTTAAATGAGTTGCTAGAAACCCTGAATCAATTGCACCCCAAAAGGCTGAGAAACCAAAGACATATGAAAACGAACCCCAAACAATCAATGGGGTCACTGGACAATGGAGGTGGTAAAGGAGCAGTCAAGGAAGATAAGGCTGTTGCCAAGAGGCTAAATGAATTCTTTACATTGCTCCTCACTTTAGAGAATGTGAGGGAGATTTCCAGACCTGAGAAATTCTTCTTAGGTGATACATCAGGGCCTCAGATATATGGAGAAGATGCACATATAAGGTGAGTTGGTGGCCTTGCGGGACATGTACGGTAAGTGGGAGGAGGATGTGGGGTGAAAAGAGGGGGTGAGGAGAATTTGGGATGTGCAGGGCTGTGGTGGCCAGAGAAAGAGGTGACATTCCCCAGCTCCAGAGCTGCAGCTGCCGGGGAGAGATGGCCCTCCCTCCCAGCTTCAGTTCAGGGGCTGCTGCAGTGGAGGAGCGAGGGCACATCCACTGCATTAGAAAGGTAACACTACTGATATTAAAATATAAGTTGTGTGCTCTTATTTCCAGAACAATTTTTTTTTGTTATATAGAGTTTTTACCCAGTTTTTTCACCCAGAGGAAATGCAAAATCAGGCTAGCAAATTCAACACACACAGATCTTCCCTGATTTCTTCCTCCCACCAATTCCCTGGTGAGTACAGACTCAATTTCCCTGAAGTAAAGAAAAACTCCAACAGGTCTTAAAAGAAAGCTTTATATAAAAAGAAAGAAAAATACATACAAATGGTCTCTCTGTATTAAGGTGACAAAATACAGGGTCGTTTGCTTAAAAGAATATTGAATAAACAGCCTTATTCAAAAAGAATACAAATCAAAGCACTCCAGCACTTATATTCATGCAAATACCAAAGAAAAGAAACCATATAACTTACTATCTGATCTCTTTGTCCTTACTTTAGAAACAGAAGACTAGAAAGTAGAAACTACTTCTCCAAAGCTCAGAGAAAGCAGGCAGACAGACAACAAAGACTCAGACACAAAATTCCCTCCACCCAAAGTTGAAAAAATCCGGTTTCCTGATTGGTCCTCTGGTCAGGTGCTTCAGGTGAAAGAGACATTAACCCTTAGCTATCTGTTTATGACAACTAGGATTAACTTTTTCACTAGGAGGGTGGTGAAGCACTGGAATGGGTTCCCTAGGGAGGTAGAGGAATCTCCTTCCTTAAAGGTCTTTAAGGTCAGACTTGACAAAGCCCTGGCTGGGGTGATTTAGTTGTGGATTAGCCCTGTTTTGAGCAGGGGTTGGATTAGATACCTCCTGAGGTCCTTTCCAACCCTCATATTCTATGATTCTATGATTAGCTATTTGTGTCATCTGGTAGAGAGGCCCATTTAAATGACAGGTTTCATAACAATTTAGTAGTCCCGCAATTTGATATTTGAGTTCCTTCAGAACTCTTGAGTGAATATCATCTGGTTCTGGTGACTTTTACTGTTCAATTTATCAGTTTGGACTGAAACCTCTGTGGCCAATTATGACTGTGGTGCAGTCTGGGAGCCGGTTTAACTGATGAGCCCCCAACAATTCAGCTGGGAAGACCTCTCTCACACTGCTCTGGGGGTGACACAGCCAGGCTCTCCAGGCCCTGTTATCACCAAGCACGACAGAAGGTGGTGCCACCCACCCACTGACCTACCTGAGTGTTTTACCTAAGCCACTCACACACAAATAGGAGACAACAGCCAATTTACCTGCTCCCCAGCCTTGCATCCTTGTTGCAGAATAATCCCAGAATTATACAGTCTTGCACTGCACAGGTATCTGTACAGCACAAACTCATTAATAGGGGTCACTGTCCCCTCAATGAATCATAGAATCATAGTAGATAAGAATTGGAGGAGACCTCAGGAGGTCATCTAGTCCAATCCTCTCCTCAAAGCAGGACAAACCCCAACTAAATCATCCCAGCCAGGGCTTTGTAAAGTTGGACCTTAAAAACCTCTAAGGATGAAGATTCCACCACCTCCCTAGGTAACACATTCCAGTGCTTCATCACCCTCTTAGTGAAATCGTGTTTCCTAATATCCAACCTTGACCTCCCCCACTGCAACTTGAGACCATTGCTCCTTGTCCTGTCATCTGCCACCACTGAGGACAGCTTAGTTCCATCCTCTTTAGACCCCTCGTTCAGATAGTTCAAAGCTGCTACCGAATCTCCTCTGCCCCCACACTCTTCTCTTCTGCATAGTAAATAAGCCCAGTCCCCTTAGCCTCTCCTCATAAGTTATATGCAACAGACCCCTAATCATTTTCTTTGTCCTGTTCCAACTCTCTCCAATTTCTCCACATCCTTTCTCTCCTGGGGAGCCCAAAACTGAATGCAATAGTCCAGATGAGGCCTTACCAGTGATGAATAGAGGGATATAATCACTTTGATCTGCTGGCAATGATCCTGCTAATGAAGCCCAATATGCTATTAACCTTCTTGGCAACAAGGGCAGAGTGCTGACTCATATCACCTTCTTGTCTATTCTAAGGCCCAGGTCCTTTTCTGCAGAACTGTCGCTTAGCTAGTGGGTCCTCAGACTGTAGCAGTTAATGGGATTCTTCTGTCCTAAGTGCGGGACTCTGCAACTGTCCCTGTTGAATCTCATCAGATTTCTTTTGACCCAATCCTCCAATTTCTCTAAGTCACTCTGTACCCTATCCCTACCCTTCAGTGTATCTACCTCTCCCCACAGTTTAGTATCATCCACAAGCTTGCTGAGGGTCCAGTCCATCCCAATGGGAGATAGACAGGCAAGAGCTTCAGCGCACCTTCACTGTATATGGAAAGGTAGAAACCTCCAAATCAGTCAATGGCTAAGGTATTGTGCACATCAGATTCTTTAACCAGCCTTCCCCACTCTGTACATCCCTGTCCACCTTGTAAAACATCCGTTCACCAGATCCTCCAGGCAGTGCCTGCTGTGACAGGCCCTGGTAGCACATTTCTGATGAAACTGTGCTAGCCGGGAGCTGGAGTTGTGGAAGGGCAGACATGGTGGGTGGGCCTAGCTTCCAGTGCATCACTGTGATCTGTGCATCACTTTGGGAATCCCTGGTTCCTGGTTCCCCCTTTTCATTCCTCAGGGAGAAGGGAAGGGACCTCCACTCCTGGAATGATCTAAGAGAAATTTTTTTGTATGAAGCCTTGTAGAATCTCCCTTCCCTGGCTGTTCCTTGTGTTTGTAAGGCAGAAAGGAGGCTGCTGAGAAAAATCTGCTCCTATATTATTATTATTCCTATTCCTATTGTTATTATTCTATTAGTCTATTTTATTTTATTTAAGGAAGATCAGACTGTGACATCGTGACCGTTAGCGCTCGGCCGCCCTAGAGATAGCCATGTGACTAATCAGAACCACAGGAACATTGATGAGAGGCCCAGATTCCAGGAATAGAACCTGCAGGAGGGCTTGGGGTTCAGCTCAGTTGAGTAGGATCACCAGGCATCACCTGTTAATTGACATTCTAAAATTTGCATTAGCAATGATGGGGTTAAAACTGGTGCACACTAAGCCAAGCAGCTGAGATTCCCTGATGGCCAAGTGGCCCCCAAGGGAATGTGCAGACATGCTTCATAAAGACAGCTTCCTCCGTGTCTGAACAGACACTGCCTGCTGCCTGTGCAACCTCACTGATGACTTCTTGTCCTTTTGGGTGAAAACCTCTGGTGTCAGCAGCTCCACATCTAGCAGGAATTGGGTACGTTGGCAGGTTTCACTATCTTTAAAATGCGAAGAGAAGGGGAAAGCCGGAAAGTTGTTTCCATTTGCAAATGTTCTGTGCTGCAGCAGAGGACTCAGCTGGGCTGTCGGGGTGACACAGTAACAGGGACTGGGGGCAGGCAGTGGTAGGTAGCTTGGGAACCCCTCCACTACATCTGCCCAGGGTTCATGGTCGGTTATTCAAGCTACACAGAAATCTGAGATTCAAAGTGAGATTGAAGTGCAAAAACCCTGATGCCCCAAGACAGGATTTCTCAAGGGCTCCCATTTCTAGAAATACTATAAGTTCTGGACCCGATCCTGTCAGAGGCGGAGCGATAAGATACCCCATGGAATATCAGTGACTAATTTCCAAATCGCCTCAGGTTTATTTGCTTCTGGAAAATTAATCAGCAAATAATTTTCAAAAGTTTTATTCTCTGGCATGACTGTGAATGCAGGAATTCGAAGTTGAGTTGCTCTGTTTCTCAACTGTCTAAGGGCTCCAGAATTTCTTCCCTATAGAGACCCATCAGAGTTACAGGGCTACTGACATCTCTGCCTCCCTCTGGTCTCCGAGTTCCAGATGTCAGGTCTTGTACCTGCCCTCTCCTGGGGTGGAATCTCATGATCCTCTCACCCTCCGACCCTGGGCTACAGCACACTATGTGTCAACTGTTGGTAGAGCAGATCCAAGACGGTTTGGTGCCCATGGTCCATCTCTCTGGGAGTCTGTGAGCAGTGGTGAGTCGAGTGATCAGTCAGACTGCTGGAAACAAAATACTGTTTATCTGAACAGCACAAAAAGAGACTAACATGGAAGAATAAGAGAGTTTTCAGTTAACAGTCTATACCATCTCTGACCACGAGGCCTCCAAATCTGACGGGGACCCAGGCAGGCCAAAGGCCATCAGACTTCCCCAGAGGTGTCTGTGTCTTTCAATCTGAAGAGCTTATCATCAATAGCTGCCCCATCTCTGAACAGCATCCCAGCCCTGGCAAAATAACTGGTGTAACGTGACTGTAGCTCAAAACAGGTTCTTCCCAGCCTGTATCTCTGGTATTCACTCTCGAAATCCCATGTACTGCAAAGAGGCAGTGGCATAATTTGAACTCTCAGGAGTGGAGAAAATAGATAGATAGATAGATAGATAGATAGATAGATAGATAGATAGATAGATAGATAGATATGAGGCACTGAAATCTGTTTATAAATAGCTTCAGTGCAGGACAGATAAATACAATGACAGCTTTTACCATTCTCTTGCCATATGTTTACACATGTCAAGATAAAATGGGCCACTCTCAGAAGTGGAGGGCCAGAAAGGTTGTCTGTGTGAAGGTCACAACTGTAAAATCACACAGCGCATGTAGGGGACCCCGGAAGACATTGTTACGGTTTAGCTAGGGCCTGCGCTTTCTCAAGGAGAGGTTATTAGCGCACAGAAGTTGCTAGCAGCTGCTGCTTCTAACCGGTTAGAACTGCCCTGTGTGGGAAGCCCCGGTGTTTTGGGGAACTGCAGAAAGTCCCTGGCCCGAGGCCAGGGGAGGCGGCCATTGCTGTTGGAAAGTCCCCCATTGCATATGTAGAGGCTGCTTTGCATGCTATTAACATGATGCTATAATTGCTGTGGGCTGGAGCTTGCGCGTTGGACTTCGCCCCTGACCGAGCTGTTCGGACGTTGGACTCCCCAAGCCAGTGGCAGCAACGCGTGGAGTCCCCATTGCGGGTGTGTCACTTAACCTTCATTAAAGCCAATTAATCCACTACACCAGCAACACCATTACAGGACCTAACCAGATCAGCCACACCATCACTGGTTCATTCACCTGCACATCCACCAATGTAATATACGCCATCATATGCCAGCAATGCCCCTCTGCTATGTACATCGGCCAAACTGGACAGTCTCTACGGAAAAGGATAAATGGACACAAATCAGACATTAGGAATGGCAATATACAAAAACCTGTAGGAGAGCACTTCAACCTCCCTGGCCACACTATAGCAGACCTTAAGGTGGCCATCCTGCAGCAAAAAAACTTCAGGACCAGACTTCAAAGAGAAACTGCTGAGCTTCAGTTCATCTGCAAATTTGACACCATCAGCTCAGGATTGAACAAAGACTGTGAATGGCTTGCCAATTACAGAACCAGTTTCTCCTGTCTTGGTTTTCACACCTCAACTGCTAGAACAGGGCCTCATCCCCCCTGATTGAACTGACCTCGTTATCTCTAGCTTGTTTGCTAGCACACATATATATACCTGCCCCTGGATATTTCCATTACATGCATCTGAGGAAGTGGGTATTCACCCACGAAAGCTCATGCTCTAAAACGTCTGTTAGTCTATAAGGTGCCACAGGATTCTTTGCTGCTTTTACAGATCCAGACTAACACGGCTACCCTCTGATACTAATCCACCTGTGTGTGTGGGCCTTGTCCTTGCAGAGCATCCAGACACGCAACAGTGCTCAAGTAGGCTGTGGAATTCAAAGCCACAAGATTTCAATGAGGACAAGAATTTAGCAATATTCAGAGAGGGACTGTAGGCATATATGGATTACCAGAATATTTAATTACAGTAGTGACGACTTTTTTAAAAAGTCTGTGAAGGGCTCAAAACCTTTCTGATTTACAGAACAAAATCATGGGTCTCAGGGGCAGGGGAATTTTCCCTGGTTGCAGGTTATCTCATAGATGCCTATTGAAAAGCTTCTTCTACGTTCACGTGCAGCATCTGGTACTGGTCACTGGATACTGGGCTATATGGACTATAGGTCTGATCCAGCCTGGGATTGCCTATCCTCCTCTCGGTGTTGTAAATCCAAGACTATATTTTTGATGATCTGCCTTAAGCTCCTTGGTGTGTCTAGACTTGCACCGAGAGCAGAAAGGTGTCTTGTTAAATATCTAGTCTCCTGTTCTTTTTTCTTTTCAGGAATGAAAGCTCAACATTTCTTGGACCTGCCCAGTTCATTATGTCAGCTGTCAATGACACCACATTCAACTCTGCAGTGTTCCTGCTCACTGGGATACCTGGGCAGGAAGACGTCCATCTCTGGATCTCTGTCTCCTTCTGCTTAGTGTATGTTATTTCAATAGTAGGAAATTCAGTCATTCTGTTCATTATAAAAACAGATCCAAGCCTCCATGAGCCCATGTACATTTTCCTTTCCATGTTGGCCGTCACAGACCTTGGCTTATTGATATCCACCATGCCAACGATACTGGGCATATATTTGTTTAACTCTCGGGAGATCAGCTTCGAAGCCTGTTTTGCTCAGCTGTTCTTCATCCACTCACTTCAGTTAAATGAATCCTCCATGCTCTTGTTGATGGCCTTTGATCGCTTCGTCGCAATCTGTAACCCACTGAGATATACTTCCATCTTAACCGTGCAGACAATAGACAATATGGGACTGATAAGTGTGCTAAGAAGTTTGACTGTAATATTCCCACTCCCGTTTCTACTGAAAAAGTTCCGATACTGTCAAGCCAATGTCCTCTCCCATTCTTACTGCCTGCACCAGGAGGTTATGAAGATGGCTTGTTCAGATATCTCAGTGAACAGCATCTACGGCTTGTTTATTACATTCTTAACGGTGGGATTGGATTCACTGCTCATCTTCCTCTCTTATGTGATGATCCTTAATACAGCACTGAACATCGCGTCCAATGCAGAGTGCCTCAGGGCCCTGAACACCTGCGTCTCCCACCTCTGCGCCGTCCTGCTCTTCTACACACCAATGATCGGCCTGTCTGTGATACACAGATTTGGAAAGGGATCATCTCCCTTGCTTCAAACTGTCCTGAGCTACATCTCCCTGCTGCTCCCACCCCTGATTAATCCAATCGTGTACAGCATGAAAAGCAGACACCTGCGTGCGGGGATAAGTAGGGCATTAGTCAAGTGCAGGGTCAGTTCATGAACCACCTGCAGTGCTGCTGTCAAGGGAGACGATAAACACGGATCACCTATTCCATCCTGGATCCTTACATCCAAGACAACAAGAGCTATTGATCTCCACTCTGTAGAGCGAGGTTTAGACAGGATCTAATGTCTGGAGCAATGGGACGGGTTGGAGAGGGAGGACAGGGCACTGGGGGAAGGAGACCAAGGCAGGCATCAGCCTTGACCGAGTGACTGTGTTCGTGGAGAATCAGAGGACCGGTGGAATGTTAGCCCAAAAATTGCCACATTGGTGACTGCTCCGAATTTTGAATTCCTGTGGATAGTCAATAAAGAGAAGGGATGTGGATGTTGTTTCTCATTACATCTGGCCTGTCACTGTCCTGCCTGTGGTTAAATAGCCACAAGTCATAAAAATGCTGACTGGCAGTCGTAGTCCTGGCCCTTCATGAGCCCTCTGGGCACTGTGTGATCCATGGGGGCTGCTCCAGCTGTGGTCAGGGGCTTTTCATGGGGCACAGTCACGCACCCTTCCCCTAGGACCTCAGGAAAGTGCTTATGTCCGAGTCACGTCAGAGACATGATTAACACAGGAACCCCAGGAGCAGGGCCGGCTCCAGGCACCAGCGTAGCAAGAAGGTGCCTGAGGTGGCCAATGAAGAGGAGTGACATGCCTGGCTCTTCAGCAGTGATTCAGCAGTGGGTCCCTCATTCCATCTCAGAGCGAAGGACCTGCTGCCGAATTGCCGCCGATGCCGGCTTTTTTATTATTAATTAATTAATTTATTATTATTATTATTATTTTATTATTTGCTGCTTGGGGCGGCAAAAATGCTAGAGCCAGCCCTGCCCAGCAAGGGAACATCCACTGCACTAGAAAGGTAACAATACTGATATTAAAATATGAGTTGTGAGCTCTTATTAGCAGAAAAAAAAATCAATAATAATTTTTTTACATAGGGTTTTTATCCAAGTAACGGTCCCAAGTGGCAGTGGGAGAGGTCTAGGTTGAATATTAGGAAACACTGTTTTAATGGGAGGGTGATGAAGCACTGGAATGGGTTCCCTAGGGAGGTGGTGGAATCTCCTTCCTTAGAGGTTTTTAAGGTCAGGCTGGGATGATGTAAGGTTATGCTGGATGATTTAGTTGGCTTGAAATAGCCCTGGCTGAGATGATTTAGTTGGGGATGGGTCCCGCTTTTAGCAGGGGGTTGGACTAGATGACCTCCTCAGGTCCCTTCCAACCCCTATGTTCCAAGAGTCTATGATTAGCTAATTGTGTCATCTGATAAAGAGGCTCATTTAAATGATAGGTGTCACACCACATTCAGTAGTTCTGCAATTTGATATTTGAGTTCTTTCAGAACTCTTGAGTGAATATCATCTGGTCCTGGTGACTTTTACTGTTTAATTGATCAGTTTGGACTAAAACCTTTGTGGCCAGTTATGACCGAGAGTGCAGTCTGGGATCCAGTTTAACTGATGAGCCCCAAACAATTCAGGTGAGCAGGCTGCTGCTCTGCGGGTGACACAGCCAGGCTCTCCAGGCCCTGTTATCACCCAGCATGACAGAAGGTGGTGCCACCCACCCAGCTGACCTATCTGAGTGCTTTACCTAAGTCACCCACATACAAATAGGAGACAATATCCAATGTACCAGCTCTCCTGCCTTGCACCCTTGCTGCAGAATAATCCCAGAATTATACAGTCTTGTACTGCACAGGCATCTGTACAATGCAAACTCATTAATAGGGGTCACTGTCCCCTCAATGAATCATAGAATCATAGCAGATAAGAATTGGAGGAGATCTCAGGAGGTCATCTAGTCCTCTGCTGAAAGCAGGACCAACCCCAACTAAATCATCCCAACCAGGGCTTTGTCAAGATGGGCCTTAAAAACCTCTAAGGATGGAGATTTCACCACCTCCCTAGGTAACCCATTCCAGTGCTTTACCACCCTCTTAGTGAAATCATGTTTCCTAATATCCAACCTAGACCTCCCCCACTGCAAATTGAGACCATTGCTCCTTGTCCTGTCATCCGCCACCACTGAGGACAGCTTAGTTCCATCCTCTTTAGACCCCTCGTTCAGATAGTTCACAGCTGCTATCAAATCCCCTCCCCCCAAACTCTTCTTTTCTGCAAACTAAATAAGCCCAGTCCCCTTAGCCTCTCCTCATAAGTTATGTGCCACAGACCTTTAATCATTTTCTTTGTCCTGTGCTAGACTCTCTCCAGCTTGTCCGCATCCTTTCTGTAGTGAGGGGCCCAAAACTGAATCCAGTAATCCAGATGAGGCCTTACCAGTGATGAATAGAGGGGTAGAATCACTTTGATCTGCTGGCAATGCTCCCGCTAATGAAGCCCAATATGCTGTTAACCTCCTTGGCAACAAGGGCACACTGCTGACTCATCCATTCTAAGGCCCAGGTCCTTTTCTGCAGAACTGTCGCTTAGCTAGTGGGTCCTCAAACTGTAGCAGGTAATGGGATTCTTCTGTCCTAAGTCCAGGACTCTGCAATTGTCCCTGTTGAATCTCATCAGATTTCTTTTGGCCCAATCCTCCAATTTCTCTAGGTCACCCTGGACCCTATCCCTACCCTTCAGTGCATCTACCTCTCCCCACAGCTTAGTATCATCCACAAGCTTGCTGAGGGTGCAGTACACCCCAATGTGGGATAGATAGGCAAGAGCTTTTGTTTACCCAGCTGACATTTTGGATCTCCATGAGAAATTGGTGGCTTTTCATATTCTTCTCTCTTACAACATAAACAAAGGTTGCACTGAGTGAGTGTATGGCTTCACTCTGTATATGGAAAGCAGAAACCTCCCTACCGTCTATGGCTAAGGTATTGTGCAAATCAGATCCTCTAATCAGTTTTCCCATTTTTGTTCGTTCCCATCCACCTTGTAAAACATTCCTTTACCAGATCCTCCAGACAGTAACTACTGTGACAGGCCCTGGTAGCACATTTCTGATGAACCTGTGCTAGCCGGGAGATGGAAAGTATCTTATAGCAGTGCTAGAGGCACAGACATTGTGAGTGAGTAGGTATAGCTACCAGTGGACCACTGAGATCTGTCCATAACTCCGGGGATCCTGGGTCCCCCTTTTCATTCCTCAGGGAGAAGGGAAGGGAACCCCCCTCCTGGAATGATCCAAGAAAAAAATCCTTATATGGAGCTTTGTGGAATCTCCATTCCCTGGCTGTTCCCTGGGCTTATAATGCAGAAAAAAGGCTGCTGAGAAAAATATGGTCCTATATTATTAATTATTATTATTATTTATTATATTATTTCAACAAGATTAAAGCTGTGACATCATGACTGTTAGCACTCAGCCACCCTCGAGATAGCCATGTGACTAATCAGAACCACAGGAACGTTGATGACAGGCCCGGTTTCCAGGATTAGAACCTGCACCAGGGCTTGTGGTTCAGCTCAGTTGAGTAGAATCGCCAGGCATCCCCTGTTAATTGACATCCAAAAATTTGCATTGGCCATGATGGGGTTAAAGCTGGTGCACACTAAGCCAAGCAGCTGAGATTCCCTGATGGCCAAGTGGCCCCAAGGGAATGTGCAGACATGCTTCATAAAGATACCTGCCTCCGTGTCTGAAGAGATACTGTCTGCTGCCTGTGCAACATCACCAATGACTCCTTGTACTTTTGGGTGAAAACCTCTGGTATCAGCAGCTCCACATCTAGCAGGAATTAGGTAAGTTGGCAGGTTTCACTATCTTTAAAATGCGAAGAGAAGGGGAAAGCCGGAAAGTTGTTTCCATTTGCAAATGTTCTGTGCTGCAGCAGAGGACTCACTGGGCTATTGGGATGACTCAGTGACAGGGGCTGGGGGACAGGCAGCACTAGGTAGCTTGGGAACCCCTTCCCTGCATTTGTCCAGGGTCCATGGTCAGTTATTCAAGCTACGCAGAAATCTGAGATTCAAAGCGAGGTCGGAGTGTGAAAACCCTGATGCCCCAAGACAGGATGTCTCAAGGGCTCCCATTTCTAGAGATGCCGTATGCTCTGGGCTCGATCCTGCCAGAGGCTGAGTGATACAAGACCCCACGGAATATCAGTGACTAGTTCCCAAATTGCCTCAGATTTGTTTGCTTCTGGAAATTTAATCAGCAAATACATTTTAAAAGGTTTTGTTCTCTGGCTTGATGGTGAAGGCAGGAATTCAGAGCTGTGTTGCTCTGTGGTAACAGGTCTGGTATATTTCTGTTTCCTGACTGGCTAAGGGTTCCAGAATTTTATTCCCTGTAGAGACCCCTTAGAGTTACCGGCTACCTGCATCTCTGTCCCCTCTCTGGTCTCCGAGTTCCAGATGTCAGGTCTTGTACCCTGCCCTCTCCTGGGGTGGAATCTCATGATCCTCCCATCCCCCCACCCTGGGCTACGGCACACTATGTGTCAACTGTTGGTAGAGCAGAACCAAGCGGGTTTGATGCCCTTGGTCCTTCTCTCTGGGAGTCTGTGAGCAGTGATGAGTCAAAGGATCAGTCAGACTGCTGGAAACAAAATACTATTTAATCTTAACAACACAGGAAAAAGAGACTAACATGGGAGAATAAGAGATTTTTCAGTTAACAGTCTATGCACATCTCTGACCCCGAGGCCTCCAACTCTGACGAGGACCCAGGCAGGCCAAAGGCCATCAGACTTCTCCAGAGGTGTCTGTGTCTGTCAGTCTGAAGAGCTTTTCAACAACAGTTGCCGCATTTCAGAACAGCATCCCAGCACTGGCAAAACAAGTTGCGTAACGTGGCTGTAGCCCAAAAAAGGTTCTTCCCAGCATGTATCTCTGGTATTCGCTCTCAAAATCCCATGCACTGCAAAGAGGCAGTGGCATAATTTGAACTCTCAGGAGTGGAGAAAATAGATAGATAGATAGATACTGAAATCTGTTTATAAATAGCTTCAGTGCAGGACAGATAAATGCAATGACAGCATTCACCATGCTCTCACCATGTGTTTACACACATGTCAAGATAAAATGGGCCACTCTCAGAAGTGGAGGGCCAGAAAGGTGGTCTGCGTGAATGTCACAATTGTAAAATCGCACAGCGCTCAAGCAGAGTGTGGGATTCAAAGCCACAAGACATCAATGGGGACCAGAGTTTAGCAGGATTCAAAAGGGGAGTGTAGGTGTATATGGGTTACCAGAATATTTAACTACAGTAGTGAAGATTTTTTTTAAAAAGTATTGGAAGGGCCCAAAACCTGCCTGATTTACAGCATAAGATATCTCTGACTATTCGGTCTCAGGGAAGAGGGGAATTTTCCCTGGGAGCAGGTTATCACATAGATGTCTATGCCTTCTTCTACCTTCCCCTGCAGCACCTGGTACTGGTCACTGCATAGTGGGCTAGATGGACTGCAGGTCTGATTCAGCCTGGGATTGCCGATCCTCCTCTCAGCGTTGTAAAGCGAAGACCCTATTCTTGCTGATCTGCCATGAGCTCCTGGGAGTCTCTAGACTTTCACTGAAAGCAGAAAGGGGTCTTGTTAAATATTATCTAGTCTCCTGTTCTTTTTTCTTTTCAGGAATGAAAGCTCAACATTTCTTGGACCTGCCCAGTTCATTATGTCAGCTGTCAATGACACCAAATTCAATTCTGCAGTGTTCCTTCTCACCGGGATATCTGGCCAGGAAGACATCCATCTCTGGATCGCTGTCCCCTTCTGCTTAATTTATGTTATTTCAATAGTAGGAAATTCAGGCATTCTGTTAATTATAAAAACAGATCCAAGCCTCCATGAGCCCATGTACATTTTCCTTTCCATGTTGGCCATCACAGACCTTGGCATATCGATATCCTCCATGCCGACGATACTGGGCATATACTTGTTTAACTCTCGGAAGATCAGCTTCAGTGCCTGTTTTGCCCAGATATTCTTCATCCACTCGCTTTCAAAAACTGAGTCCTCCGTCCTCTTGTTGATGGCCTTTGACCGCTTCATCGCAATCTGTAACCCGCTGAGATATTCTTCCATCTTAAGCCTGCCAAGAATAGGCAAAATGGGACTGGTATTTGCACTAAGAAATTTGGTTCTAGTATTCCCGCTCCCATTTCTACTGAAAAGGTTCCGATACTGTCGAGTCAATGTCCTCTCTCATTCCTTCTGCCTGCACCAGGAGGTCATGAAGTTGGCTTGTTCAGATATCACAGTGAATAGCATCTACGGCTTGTATATTAAACTCTTAACAATGGGGTTGGACTCACTGCTCATCTTCCTCTCTTACATGATGATCCTCAAAACAGTGCTGAGCATCACATCCAAAGCAGGGCGCCTCAGGGCCCTGAACACCTGCGTCTCCCACCTCTGTGCCATCCTGCTGTTCTATTCAGCAGAGATCGGCCCTGCTCTGATACACAGATTTGGAAACGGCTCATCTCCCTTGCTTCAAACTGTCCTGGGCTACATCTCCCTGCTGCTCCCACCCCTGATTAATCCAATCATGTACAGTATGAAAAGCAGGCACCTGCGTGCAGGGATAATCAGGGCATTAGTCAAGTGCAGGATCAGTTCATGAACCACCTGCAGCGCTGCTGTCATGGGAGATGTCATAAACAGATAGCAAAGGGTTAACGTTCTTTTACCTGTAAAGGGGTAACAACAATAACCTGAAACACCTGACCAGAGGACCAATCAGGAAACAAGACTTTTTCAAATCTGGGTGGAGGGAAGTTTTGGGTGTGAGTGCTGTGTTCTTGGTCTGTTTTTTTTCTCGGCTCTGAGAGTGATCACAGGAATCTCCAGGCTTTCTAATCTTCTGTTTCCAAGTTGTAAGTACAAGGATAGTAAGACAATAGGTTTATATTGTCTTTTTCTATTTACATGTGTGTAGCTGCTGGAGTGTATTCTTTTTGGATAAGGTTGTTTATTCATTTTTTTTCTTTAAGCAATTGACCCTGTATATTGTCATCTGGATACAGAGACTATTTTTAATGTCTTTTTTCTTTCTTTTTTATATAAAGCTTTCTTTTTAAGACCTGTTGGAGTTTTTCTTTAGTGGGGACTCCAGGGAATTGAGTCTGCAGCTCACCAGGGAATTGGTGGGGGGAAGAAGTCAGGGGGGAAATCTCTTTGTGTTAGATTTACTAAGCCTGACTTTGCATACCCTCTAGGTGAGAGGGGGAGAGATTAGATCTCTCGGTACTTGTGTTTCCAGGACTGTAAACAGGGAATCTCATAGGGTCGTCCAGGGAAGGGAGCCTGGGAGGAAGTAACCAGGAAACAAGGGGAGGAGGTTATTTCCCTTTGTTGTAAGACTCAAGGCATCTGAGTCTGGGGTCCCCCAGGGAAGGTTTTGGGGAGACCACAGTGAGCTAGGCACTGTATAATTCCTAGCTGGTGGCAGCGATACCAGGTCTAAGCTGGTACCTAAGCTTGGAGGTTTTCATGCTAACACCCATATTTTGGAGGCTAAGGTCCAGATCTGGGAAGAAATGTTATGACAGGAGACGAGAAACATGGATCACCTATTCCATCCTGGAGCCTCCCATCCAGCTCTGGGTGCTGTGTGATCCATGGGGACTGCTCCAGCTGTGGTCAGGGGCTATTCATGGGGCACAGTCACACATCCTTCCCCTGCGTCCTCAGGAAAGGGCTTGTGAGTGAGTCATGTCAGAGACATGATTAACACAGGAACCCCAGGAGAAGCCATTCAGGCAGCCCAACCACTCCACGCCCATTGATGGCTCTGCATTCAGCAAACCTACAGAGTGCCCCCCCATCTAGCCGTAATTCCCCAGATGTGGAGCACAGCTGTGTCTGTGAGTGAGGGTCGACTCTGGCCCATTTTCTGGCCATCATTCCACTCATCTGATGCTGCCCCAGCAATGCAAAGGGGTGGAAACAGGCCTCAGCTCCCTGACAGAGGCACTGCCAGCTCCTATCCCAGCCCAGCCCATTCAGTGCAGGATGGCTGCCCTTTCTAAAGGGAAAAGTGGGACACAGGCAGGAGCCCCATCCCCTCTGCGACCCCGCCCTTCCCCCTCATCTTCCCCCAAAACCCATCCACTAGAAAGGCCAGAAGCCAGAGCTAAGCCAAGGTAAGTGCTGCTCAGGGAGAAAGGGTCACTCTGGGGAACCTGGACCCTCCAGCTGCCCTGGGCGGGTTATGGGGACTTGAGGGAAAGAGGAGCAGGAGCAGGGCCTCGTAGTGAGGGGAGCTAGGACCTTCTCATCCCCCTCCCCACTGAGAAGAGACTCGCGCCACCCATAAGCTTCAGGTATTCACAGAATGGCACCGCAGGGAATTCAGACTTGGCCAGAGTAATCTGTGCTCCAGGAAGCCGTTACTAATGGGGAGAGGTCAGCCCAGCACCCAGGCTGCTCTAAACTCCACTGGGGAAGACAGAGAAAAGGCCAGAGAATCAAACCACTTTAACTGGACTTTGCCATCTCCACTCTCTGCATCGCACGGCGGAGCTCTGCTGGCACAGCACAGAATCCAGCCGGGCCTGTCAAAACTGAAAGGTGAGATTGCCGAGCAGTGTCTTGATTCCAGAAGTTGGGGCTTTAAGAAAGATGGGCAATAGTGCAAGTCTCCTGATGAAATCCAAGGAGCTGGCACTGCTGGCCGTATCTCAAGCGGAGCACCCACAAACGCAGGCACTGAGGGTTAGTTAGTGGCCACACAGTCCATCAGTTGCAGAGACGCTGTTACCCTCTGCACTTGGCTGCAAAGACCCCTGTTGTAAGGAACAGGGTTACACCATAGACAGCCGGACATAACAGTGACGGGCTCGCAGAGCCGCTGGGTTCCTGGGCACAGTTCAGAGGGTCTCCTCCCCTAGTCAGGCATGAGACACACACACACTGCATAAGCAAGGCCATGCACATTCTTAATAGACATGGGAATGACCCAAGCCAAACTCACATGCCTGCTGCTAGCTCTCTATTGAATCCACACAAATTCTTCCCCAATCTAAGTGCCCCCAAAGTTGGTGACATTGGAAATTTGGATGCAGGGTTTGAGATCTATCTCCAGCTACAAAAGTTCTTAGTGCTCACAGAGCAGGTGAGGATCAGGATCAGACTGAGGGGCAGCCCATCTAGGCTGTGTTCTGCCAGGCAACTCTCTACAGATACTTCGCTGTGTGAAAGCATGTCCTGATTCCCCCTCTTACTGCCGAGCTGCAGGAGGGGCCCAGAACCCCTCATCAAAGGAGGTTGTGCTAATGACAGGCTGCATCACCAAGGGATGTTGGGAAGGGTTCAGTTTCTCCACCCAGAGCCCCAAATGGTCCTTATGAGGCACACAGAGCTGAAATCTCTCTAAAGCTCTTAGCTCTGGCTATAATTACTGTAGCATCTGAGCTCTTCACAATCACAGACATGTTTATCAGTACAACACCCAATGATGCTGTGCTTTTAACTCCACTGAGCAGATCCCAAGGCCAGAATGCACCACTGTGATCACCTAGTCTGACTCCCTGTATAGCGCAGACCAGAGACCTGCCCCACAATAACTCCTAGAACAGAGTTAGAACAACCTCCTGCCTTGATTTAACAGTTCTCAGTGATGGAGAATCTACCACGGCCCTTGGTAAATTGTTCCACTGGTTAATTACCCTCATTGTTAAAAAATTACACCTTAGTTCCAGCCTGAATGTGTCTAGCTTTGGCTTCCAGTCTTTGGATCCTCTTGTAAGTTTCTCTGCTAGCTTGATTGTTAAACATTTGTTCCTCATGCTGGTATTTACAGACTGTGATCAAGTCACACCATAACCTTCTCTTTGTTATGCTAAATACATCGAGCTCCTTGAGTCCATCACTATAAGGCAGGTTTTCTAATCCTTTAATCATTCCCATAGCTATTCTCTGACCCCCCTCCAATTTAACAACTTCCTTCTTGAACAGTAGACACCAGAACTGGATCCCTGCAGTGGTCACACCAGGGCCAAACAGAGAGGTAAAATAACCTCTCTGCGCCTACTCGAGATTCCCCTGGTTGTACATTCCAGATTGCACTCACTTTTTGAGCCCTAGAACTGAACTGGGAGCTCACGTTCAGCTATTATAACCCCCAAGTCGTTTTCAGAGTCACTGTTCCCCGGATTGGGTATCCCATCTGGTATAGATTGCTTGTGTTCCTTGTTTCTAGATTTATACCTGTATATTGAGCGGTATTAAAACACTTATTTTTGTGGCACAGAGGGACTAAGTGAGTTGCCTAAGGTCACAGGAGAAGTCTGTGGAAGAGCCTGGAATTAAGTCCGATCCTCTGTGTCCCAGGGTAGCACTTTAACCATTGAACCATCACTCCTCATGGGGGCTAGTGGCTGGAGAATTCTAGTAGATTGGTGAGGCAGGATTTCCCTTTACAAAAGGCATGTTGATTCTTCCCCAACAAATTGTATTAATGTGTGTGTGTGATAATTCTGTTCTGTACTATACTGATACTTAAATCAGGCTTACTGGCCTGTAATTGCCAGGATCACCTCTGGAGCACTTTCTAAATATTGGCATCACAATAGCTATCCTGGAACATAAGCTGATTTAAATGATAGGTTACAAACTAATTAGTAATTCTGCAATTTCACATTTGAGTTCCATCAGAACCCTTGGGTGAATCCCATCTGGTCCTGACGGCTTATTGTTTAGTTTATCAATTTGTTCCAATTTGTTCCTATGTGATCGGAATTTTATACATTTTGCCAAAGGAGGTCTCACCAGTGCCTCGTATAAGTATATTAATATTTCCCTATCTTGCTCGACACATTCTAAGATCTCATTTGCTTTGTTCACAGATGCATCACATTATTGGCTCACAGTCATCCTGGAACTGACTAATACATCAAGTGATTAGAACACCTGCAGCCAGTCAAGGCAGGCTAATCAGGGCACCTGGGTTTAAAAAGGAGCTCACTCCAGTCAGGTGTGGGGAGCCAGAGGAGAGGAAGTGCGTGTGAGGAGCTGGGAGCAAGAGGCACAAGGAGCTGAAACTGAGAGTGTGTACTGCTGGAGGACTACAGAGTACAAGCGTTATCAGACACCAGGAGGAAGGTCCTGTGGTGAGGATAAAGAAGGTGTTTGGAGGAGGCCATGGGGAAGTAGCCCAGGGAGTTGTAGCTGTCATGCAGCTGTTACAGGAGGCACTATAGACAGCTGCAATCCACAGGGCCCTGGGCTGGAACCCGGAGTAGAGGGTGGGCCCGGGTTCCCCCCAAGCCTCCCAACTCCTGATCAGACACAGGAGGAGCTGACCCAGACAGTGGGGATGATCACTGAGGTGAGCAAAACCTGCCAATAAGCGCAGGACCCAAGAGAGTAGAAGAGGAACTTTGTTACAGTGTGTATAGAATTTCTATAGGCTTGGGTAATTGTAACTTTAATAAAACTTATCAAGTAGACTAGGCCTTGTACGGATGAATGTATGTGTGGTCACTACCTTTGGTCTTTATGTGTTCCTAGAGACTCTAAATTTGAAGCAAGCAGCAAAGTTGACTTTGAATCTGTTAAGATTGAAACTGTAGCCACCAGAGCCGAAGCCATGGTGGTGTAACACCACATTACAAAATTTACTTTAAATAAAAGAAAAGGCTACAAAATCAATTTTTCCTTTTATTTTTTCCATCCACGTGCACAATGAATTTTATTATGTACATCAATATCGAGGTAATTTGCAGATGTGTATCACACTGTTGACTCATATTAAGCTTGTGGTGCACTATGACCCCTAGATCTCTTTCTGCCATACTCCTTCCTAGACAGTCTCTTCCCATTCTGTATGTGTGAAACTGATTGTTCCTTCCTAAGTGGAGCACTTTGCATTTATCTTTATTGAACTTCATCCTGTTTACCTCAGACCATTTCTCCAACTTGTCCAGATCATTTTGAATTTTGACCCTGACCTCCAAAGCAGTTGCAATCCCTCCCAGTTTGGTATCGTCCGCAAACTTAATAAGCGTACTTTCTATGCCAACATCTAAATCGTTGATGAAGATATTGAACAGAACCGGTCCCAAAACAGACCCCTGCGGAACCCCACTTGTTATACCTTTCCAGCAGGATTGGGAGCCATTAACAACTACTCTCTGAGTACGGTTATCCAGCCAGTTATGCACCCACCTTATAGTAGTCCCATCTAAATTGTACTTTCCTAGCTTATCTATAAGAATATCATGCGAGACTCTATCAAATGCCTTACTAAAGTCTAGGTATATCACATCCACCACTTCTCCCTTATCCACAAGGCTCGTTATCCTATCAAAGAACGCTATCAGATTAGTTTGACACGATTTGTTCTTTACAAATCCATGCTGGCTATTCCCTATCACCTTACCACCTTCCAAGTGTTTGCAGATGATTTCTTTGATTACCTGCTCCATTATCTTCCCTGGCACAGAAGTTAAACTAACTGGTCTGTAGTTTCCTGGGTTGTTTTTATTTCCCTTTTTATAGATGGGCACTATATTTGCCCCCTTCCAGTCTTCTGGAATCTCCCCCGTCTCCCATGATTTCCCAAAGATAATAGCTCGAGGCTCAGATACCTCTTCCATTAACTCCTTGAGTATTCTAGGATGCATTTCATCAGGCCCTGGTGACTTGCAGGCATCTAACTTTTCTAAGTGATTTTTTACTTGCTCTTTCCTTATTTTCTCTTCTAAACCTACCCTCTTCCCGTAAGCATTCACTATACTAGACATTCCTTCAGACTTCTCAGTGAAGACCGAAACAAAGAAGTCATTAAGCATCTCTGCCATTTCCAAGTCTCCCGTTACTGTTACCCCCTCCTCATTGAGCAGTGGGCCTACCCTGTTCTTAGTCTTCCTCTTGCTTCTAATGTATTGATAAAAAGTCTTCTTATTTCCCTTTATTCCCATAGCTAGTTTGAGTTCATTTTGTGCCTTTGCTTTTCTAATCATGCCTCTGCATTCCTGTGTTATTTGCCTATATTCATCCTTTGTGATCTGACCTAGTTTCCATTTTTTATATGATGCCTTTTTATTTTGTAGGTCACGCAAAATCTCAAGGGTATGCCAAGGTGGTCTTTTGCCACATTTTCTATCTTTCCTAACCATCGGAATAACTTGCTTTTGGGCCCTTAATAGCGTCCCTTTGAAAAAGAGGGTCACTGGATTGGTGAGGTTTCCCAGGGGGCATGGTGGGTGCTCGGTAGGGCTGCATCCGGGGAGTGGCCTGAAGTTGCCACAGGTGCTTCGGCAGGCAGTGGCTTGAGGGAGTGGCCCGAGCAGCAGCCAAGAGCTCAGGGGGCAGCCCGGGGACGACTGCTGTTGCTGGGATGGAGGGTTGGCAGGGCTGTGGCAGGCTCCCTGCCTGGTACCTTAGAAGCAGTGACATGTCCTTCCCTGCGAAGAGTGACAAAGGGATCTTATGAAACAGGGTCACTGGACAACACAAATGCAGATGAAATGCAATGTCAATAGATGCAAAGTACAGTCTATGACAAAATATAATCCCAACTATACATGCAAAATGATAGATTCTAAATTAGCTGTCACCCATCAAGAAAGAGAGCTTCAAGTCATTGTGGCTAGTTCTCTGAAAACATCTGCACAATGTATTGTGGCAATCAAAAAAGCTAACAGAGTGCTAGTAACCTTTAGGAAAGGGATAGATAATTAGACAAAAAATATAATATTGTGTCTTTATAAATCCATGATACACCCACATATCGAATACTGCAAAATCCATGATACACCCACATATCGAATACTGCATGCAGATTTGGTCATCGTGTAACCCAAGATTTCAGAACCCTCAGCCAGGGTAACTTAACTATTGCACTCCTGGTAGTGTCAGGAATAAATCCATGGGACCACAGCTGTTCTGTCTAATAAAAGATTGAGGCAAGTAAATGTGCTGTAGACTAATATTTCAATTTATTAAATATAAGCGGTCACAGGCATAATCAGTAGGTTTAGAACTTGTCAGATGTTTACCTAGACTCTGGAACGGTACTGAGTAATTAACAAAAGGTTTGAAGTGGCTAGTTGCTCACCCACTGGGGAGAAAATGTGTCAGGAAAAGAGATTCTCAAGATGGCTTTAGAGGACTGCTCCAGAACACGTTCTATCGCTAATCCTTTTTATAACTAACTTCTACAAAACACATAGGTCATAATAAACCCTACTGGATCATCATTTTTTCCTCCCTTCCAATAAACTTCTAATATCAGAGGCGTCTAGATTCAAGGTTTCCATCCAACTTACCCTTTTTATTCTCAGTTATTTATTTTTTTCTCCCATCCTCCCATTATGAGTAGCAGAACCTATCAGTTAGTTTTTGGCCTTCCATCTAAAAGTATGTTTTACAGTTAACGCTTAACTATATAGTGTTCTATTTCATTCATTCATGGTGACTGAATGCACATATGGTTGCAATTTACTTAATTACATTCTGGGGTATAGACACCTCTCAAATCCAGGGCAACAACACCATCTCAAAAATATATATATATTGGATTTGGAAAAGGTATAGAGAAGGGCAACTGGGACTATTCATTTGGAAAAGAGTTGACTGTGGGGGAATAAGAGAGAGAGGTCTATGAAATCGTGATGGGTGTGGAAAAGTTTTTTTAATCCTTCACATAACATGTGAACTAGGCGTCAACCAAGTGAAATTAATAGGCACCAGATTTAAAGCAAATGAAATAAATTATCTCTTCACAGTCAACCCGTGGAGCTCTTTTCAAGGGGACATTGTGCAGGCCAAAACTATAACAGGGTTCTGAGAAGAACTAAAAAAGAACTAGATAAATTCATGGAGGACAGATCCATCAATGGCTATGCGACAAAGTTCCTCCTCTACCTTGGTGGATCCTGCACTTATTGGCAGATTTGCTCACCTCAGTGATCTTCCCCACAGTCTGAATCAACTCCTCCTGTGTCTGATCAGGAGTTGGGAGGTTTGGGGGGGAATCTGGGCCCACCCTCTACTTTGGGTTCCAGCCCAGGGCCCTGTGGATTGCAGCTGTGTATAGTGCCTCTTGTAACAGCTGCATAAAAGCTACAACTCCCTGGGCTACTTCCCCATGGCCTCCTCCAAACACCTTCTTTATCCTCACCACAGGATCTTCCTCCTGGTGTCTGATAACGCTTGTACTCCTTAGTCCTCCAGCAGCACAGCCTCTCACTCTCAGCTCCTTGTGCCTCTTGCTCCCAGCTCCTCACATGCACTTCCTCTCCTCTGGCTCCTCCTCGCCTGACTGGAGTGAGCTCCTTTTAAAACCCAGGTGCCCTGATTAGCCTGCCTTGATTGGCTGCAGGTGTTCTAATCAGCCTGTCTGCCTTAATTGGTTCCAGCAGGTTCCTGATTACTGTAGTGCAGCCCCTGCTCTGGTCACTCAGGGAATAGAAAACTACTCAGCCAGTGACCAGTATATTTGCCCTCTACCAGACTCCTGCACCCCACTGGCCTGGGTCTGTCACAGCTATTACCCAGGATGGGCAGGGATGGTGTCTCTAGCCTCTGTTTGCCAGAGGCTAGGAATGGGGGACAGGGGATGGATCACCAGATGATTCCCTGTCTGTTCATTCTCTCTGGATACTGCGATAGATGGACCTTGGTATGATCCACTATGGCCATTTTTATGTTCTTATAAGTTCATGGAGGATAGGTCCATCAATGGCTATTAGCGAGGATTGGCACAGATGCAACACCATATTCTGCATGTCGCTAGACTGTTTCCCTGAAAAGGAACAGGGGATGGATCATTTGATGATTACCTGCTCTGTTCATTCTCCCTGAAGCACATGGCATTGGCCCCTTTTGGAAGACAGAATACTGAAGTAATTAGACCATAAGTCTTACTCAGTATGGCCATTCTGATGTTTTTATGTAGAACCCATATTTATCTGCACCAATCCCCAGCTGTAATTCGCTAGACCCCTCTCCAGTCTCAGAGCTGAGATAGGACCCAGGGCGGGTCTCTCTCTCTTCACAGACTTAGTAACAAAGAAAACATATTGTGACACAGTAGGAAATGCGGCCGACTGACCTAGGAATGTAGTCTAGTTTTACTGGGACTGTGTGCATTGGGGATGGGAGAGCAGGGGATGATTTTACTCGAGAGTTCCCGGGGCTTGTAACCTGAGTGAGGAAGGAGGTGGTGCCAGGTGACACCTTTCCCTGGGAAACTGGACAAAGGGAGGGGAGGAGCTGTGGGGAAGAGGAAGAGAGACGGCTAGAGGGGTTTTTGCTTTCAGTTTTGGGCTGGGTGGTGAAACGCAGGGAACCCCCAGTCTGGGGTCTAAGCAGATTGGGGGTGAAACCTATGACAGATGGGGATGGGAGTAAAGGAGAGAACAACAGAAACACAGCCTTGGGGGAAGAGGCAGGCAGAGGGTGGGGCCCCAAAGTTCCAGTTACCAGCAATTAAAAGGTGATATTCCTATGAGTTAATGAGTAGAACACAGACCGATTTCCCAGTTTATCACACTGACACAGCACAGTAAGCCAGGAAAGGATTTAATGTCTCTTTGACTGTCCAGACAGTGATGCAGCAAAGAGGGCCCAGCACCATCTCACCAGTCAGCTCTGCATGGAGCTCGGTCTGAGAGCAGGGGAAAATTTTAGGTCCCTTTATGAATAACAAGCCGGAGAAGCCATTTCCGGATCTGTTTGGTCATTATCCCATAGATGATGGGGTTTAGCATGGGAGGCACCAGGAGGTACACATTGGCAATGGCAACATGAAACCATAGGGCCACATCATGGCCAAAATGGTACATGAGAGAGGAGAAGATAACTGGGATGTAAAAGGTTAAGATGGCACAGAAGTGGGAGAAACAGGTCCCAAAAGTCTTGAGCTGGGCATCCTTTGTGGGGGGGCTGAAGATGGCCCTGAGGATCAGAATATAGGACACGGCAATAAAAAACACATCCAGACTAGGCACAAAGAATGCCACAAAGAGACCATAGTAACCATTAACACGTGTTTCGGTGCAGGCCAGCTTCACCATGGCCATGTGCTCACAGTACGTATGCAGGATGATGTTGGTTCTGCAATATGGCCACCGCCTTGTCAGGAAGGGATAAGGCAGTACCAGAATGGCACCACGCAGCACCACGGTCAGGCCAATCTTGAACACCATGTGGTTTGTCATGGTGGTGGAATGTCTCAGGGGATGGCAGATGGCCACATAGCGATCCACTGCCACGGCAACAAAGATCCCTGACTCCATCACAGAGAAGCTGCAAAGGAAGTACATCTGGGTGAGGCAGGCAATGAAATTGATCTCCCTGGAACTGAACCAGAAAATGCTCAACATTTTGGGCAGGGTGGACATGGATAGGACCAGATCGGTGATGGCCAGCATGCAGAGGAAATAGTACATGGGAACATGGAGGCTCGGCTCCGTCTTCACGATGAACAGGATGGTGAAGTTCCCCAAGATGGCTATGGCATACATGGTGCAGAAGGGAATGGAGATCCAGATGTGGGCTTCCTCCAGGCCAGGAATTCCCAGTAGGATGAAGGTGGAGGGGTTGCTGAACCTGGTTGTGTTGGAATCTGACATGAGAGCCCAAAGTCTAGGTTGATGGTCACAAAACGAATGCCTGGATGGAGAGACAGTGTTAATGTGGGCAGTCACCTTTTGTCTTCATTGAGTTGGTCTGGTAATGTGCCAATAGAGAAATGCAAGGAAGCCCTGAAACCACAGCCTTGCAGGTGTTAAACAGCTGAATGCTCGAGTCTGTCTGATAAAGGCTGACAGACACAAACACGGAAAGTCCCGTGACACAAGCACACAGAAACCTGCCAAATCTACCAGACTCAAATACTCAGTACAGCTCCTTGTATGGCAACAAAAGGTCATGACAGAGGTAAATATAAATAGGGGTGAAGAATTTAGCAGGACAATTAAGGACTAGCTACTGGGCCAGGACCAATACCAGAACTGCCCTCTAGGTGTAGAGGAGGGCTATTGCTGACAGTAAAGGGGAAATGCAAACATGCCTAGGGGCTAACTGCTCAGGGTTCGAGAGGAGAGGGTCGGGGGGTACGGCTTACAAGCTTTCAGGCACCTCTAATGCGATAAACAGTGACCGTAGACTAAACGGTCCTGTCTCTGGAATCGATCCTTCCCCTTCTATCAAATTCTTCCCCCAACAGTTAATATGAGATACTGAATTTGTGGCTGGAGGCTGTTCTCATGGGTGACGAGATTGGACCTTTTTACACACTGAGCAATGACTTTTTCATTGTTCAGAGAGATGAGTTATGAACAACTGACCCTACTAATGCTAATTGCATATTTGATGATGCTTCATGCATCGATAATCCCTTTACGTTCTGGTGTGGAAAAGCTTAACTGGCACCAGCAGGAGACACAGGTGTGATACTGGTTCTCTCTCACTTCTCAGTAGTAGGCAAAACAAAGACAATGACTGGTTTCCTAAAGAACGGGATAGAGAATAACCTGCTTTGAAACAGGATCAGTATTTGTCACTCGTTCTCTATAAATGATATAGAAGATAGAAAGGAGTTTCTAACACAGGCTATGAGAATGAGGAATACTGTCATATGCAAAGAGACTGAAAAGTCGGGGACTGTTTAGTGAAGAAAAGGAGGAGGAGAACAGCAGAAAAGCATGGAACTGATTACATTCAAAAGGACAAACGGCGAAGAGTTCTCAAGACTTGCTCTGGATATGTGCTCAGTATTAGTCACCTGATCTCTATAAAGAATATAGCAAACATAAAGGGGGTTTCCGAGACAGGCAATAGCAATGGGGAAACTGCCATATGTGGACAGACTGAAAAGTCTGGGACTGTTTAGTTTGGAGAAGAGACCAACAAGGGGGCATATGTTAGAAGAGAGGGAAATAAAGAATGAAACTGATTACATTCAAAAGAGAGAAGAGTTCCCAACCAATACTATCTATAGACATTTAGACCTTCAAAATCTCTAGTTCTCCAAAGTTGAGGAAACTATCAGCAAAACTGATTAGGAGGAAAAATTTAGACAAAAAAATGGAATGAAAACTGAGAGTTCTTTAAGAAGAGATTATTAAATAGCGAAAACGTCACAATTCCATAGTCAAGAAAGTGGACAACTTTTGCTTAAAAGCTAAAAACTCAGTTCAGTTGCAAAGTGGGTAGAAATTATAGGGGACACTATATATAACAAATGGGAGAAAGGGAACATAGTTAGCCAGCAATATAATTTGGAAGATATGAAAATTGATATGGGTCATTAAAGACATCAGGGAAAAATCCATGGTTGGCAGAACTAAGGATCACATCAAAGAGATTATTAATAATATTAAAACCAAAGAGATCCTAGAAAAGATTTAGAGTAATTCCTGTGTTAAATGTAAACCCTTAAAAAAATAAGGTAAAGATTAAAAAAATATATTTGAAAAGATTAGGAAAAAATGGAAAAGCTGGTATGGGATTAGTTCAAGAAAAATGTTCTTGGAATATAAGTAATGCAAGTCAATAACAAGGTCTATGCAAAACCGGTTTTGTCAGATAAACATGATTTCATACTTTTTTAGAGTAAATGTTTGGCTGATCAAGGGAACTGTGCAAATGCAATAAACTTCATTTTTTCCGTAAACAGTGACAAAGAGTCCTGTGGCATCTTATAGACTAACAGATGTGTTGGAGCATGAGCTTTCGTCATGCCAAGCATCTGACGAAGTGAGTATTCAAGCACAAAAGATTATACTCCAATACGTCTGTTAGTCTATAAGGTACCACAGGACTCTTCGTCGCTTTTTACAGATCCAGACTAACACGGCTACCCCTCTGATACTTTAATTTTTCTAAGGCATTTGTATTATTAAGGGAAAACATTGAGATAAAATAATTAACATTCTATAATATCAGTAGAGCACATTTAAAATGGACTGCAAACTAGCTAACTCGCAGATCTCAGAAAGCAGTTATCATTGGGTCACATTCAGTAAATGGGGCTTTTTCTACTGGGGGTCTGCAGGGATCAGTTCTAGGCCTGATGCTATTCAATATTTTCATGAATGTCCTCAAAGGAAATAGAAAATCAGTGCAGATAAAGTTTCTGGATAGCCCTAAGATTGGAAGTGGTGAAAATGAGGACAGGTCAGGCATACTGATTGATCTGGGGAATTGGTGTGGGCATCCGATTCAAACATAATGTTTTAATACAGTCAAATGCAAACTTATCCTCTCAGAACAAGGCATGCAGGCTGAACCCAAAGTCTGGGGCACTGTATTACGTAATGCAAGGACCTGAAAAGGATTTAGAAATCATTGTGTAAAAACAATTCCTTGTCCAATGCTGTGGCCGTAAGGACTGATGTTATCCTGGGATACATAAAAATGGGAGTGATGAGTTGGAGCAGGAGAATTTACCTCTGCTCATGGAATTGGTGAAACAGAATGCATCCAGTTCTGGGGTCCACATTATAAAAGACTGTTGAAAAATTGGAGAGAGTGAAGAAAAAAGCCACAAAACTGATTGGAGGCTGGAGAAACTTGAAGGATTTCATCTATTTAACATCTCAAAAAAATGACAAAGTGGATACTTTCCTAAGGAGGAAACCATGTGTTGTAATGGGCTCTGTAATCTAGCGGAGAAAGGCAGAGCAATACCCAATGGTTGGAGGCTGAAGACAAATTCCAGCTGGAAAAAATGACCAAATATTTAGCACAGATGGTGATTAACTGTTGGGACACACTGGGAAGGGAAATGATGGATTCTCCAGCTCCCCATGTCAGCAGATCCAGACTTAATGCTTCTCTGGAAAATCTGCTTGAAAGCTTGTCTACACTTAGAACAGTAAAGGAGCACTGCCAGAGTACTTCAGTGTAGACACTTACAATGAAGGCAGGGTTTCTTCCATCAGCATAGGTAATCCACCTCCCCAAGAGGTGGTAGCTAGGTGTATGTAGGAATTATTCCATCTAACTCCTCATGCCCACATTGGCATTGTTAATATAGCGACATCTCTCAGTAGGGTGGATTTTTTTGATGTTTCAAGAAAAGCAAATGCAAGGTTAAGTTGTATTAGCAGAGGCACAGCATTCAAGTCACGGTAACTGGTAGTATTTCTTTAGTCTGCATTGGTTTGGCTTCAGCTGGAGTGTCCAATTATGGTCATCAATGTGTAGAAAAGATGTAGAGAAACTGGAAAGAATCCAAAGGCGAGTGACAAAGATGATCAAAGGATGGAATACAAGCCATATGGGCAGCCATCAGTCTTCGATGACTAAGACAGAATGAATCCTGAATCTTGGCAGAGGGATAGAGTAGCTGACCCTTGTGGTCCCTTCTATCCCCATGGCTCTATGATTCTGTAATGTAAAATCTTAATGTATACTTGGCATTAGTCACACACAAGTCTTTGGCTGAGGTGCCTGGGTGAAATTTAGTGGGCTAGTGTTACAGAGAAGGTCTGATTGGATGATCTAACTATCCCTTCCTACCTATCTCTATACATAAAGAAAGTAGAACAGGCATTTATATTTACTCTGTCTCATAACACATGAACAAGGGAACATCCAGTTGCATTGAAAATCTGAAAATATAACATAATTATAGTTCCATTGGCCTGTGGAACTCCTTGCCAATGATATTATTGGAGTGAAGAGCTTAGCTGCATGGGATTCACAAATGGAATGACCATTTTAGGTGGCGTTGGTGGCACCACCTTTTGTTAAGACTGTCTGACACATTTAATAAGAAGACTTCACTTTCAGCTGCTCATAAGTTTGGCAAATTTTAGGCATTTGGACTGAAATTTCCTGAGCTGGGTGTGTGCTTTCGGCAGAATTGTTTTTTGAAAGTTTTCAGAATAACAGTCCTGCCGACTTCTCACATTACACTAGGAGAACAGATGTCTTGCCCATTTTGAAAAATTCTTATGATAGTTCCAGGGAGGAGCCTTAACACCTCCATGCATATCAGAAGATAAAATTCCGGGAATAGTTCCCCAATTAACAGCCAGAGCCCAGACATGCAAAAGGAGGAGGTGACGCCCTCTATGCATTAACACACAGCTGTCTCCTGAGGTCTTTACTCAGTTCTTACTGACCAAAGAACAGTCACAGCCTCAGAATTTGACCGTGTATTATACATCTGCTAACACCTTTCACCATGAAGGATCAACTGTGCCACTGAGATGCAGCCACCTTGCAGCTTCAGGACATTAGCTGAGATGGGCACGGGTGCATAGAAAAGAGAGACATTTTGCCCAGTGATACTGGAGTAAACTCATCACCTGTGGCAAGGGCCCTGGGATGTTTAATGGTTGTAAAGAGCGGAAAGGACACAGACTTACTCTCTATCCCATCACACACATGTTGCACTCGGTTTGTTGAGCAGGTGAGCTCCTCAGCAAGTCACAAGTACCTATGAATTCTGAGATGGAAGTGTCTTCCCTGGGAATCCCCCTTAGGTAGCTGTATCCCACGTCTCTCTCACCCAACATCTATAGTAACATCCCACACCGAGAGCCGACACAGAGGTGTGCATAATTTATAATATAGCTCTGTGCAGTCCCAGTGGGGTTTGCTCAGCCTCTGGGGAGGAGCAGCATATGAATGCAGGAGACAAGCTTCTGTGCTAATTATCCAGCTTTCGGAGTAAACAGCAACTAAGATACCATCCCCAAGGGAGGTGAGAACTCTTGGGCTCTGTGCTGAGTCAGTGAGGAATTACCTGCTTGTGCATTTGTGTATATTTTAAAATTGTAGTTGATTAGGAAGAAAATTAGGGATAATGTCTAGAGCTCCTTAGGGTCTGATACCCTGAAAATGCTCAGGATGGCTGGGTAGATAGTAGTCAGACAGATCTGGAGAGAGATGGCTGAGAGGAACACGAACACTTTCTGGAGGCACACAGGGTTTTTACTAAGGTATCAGAGATCAGTAATTCTCATCTGTAACTATTATCATCCTGTGCAGGATTTTTAATTGAAGAATCTTCAATTCACCTAGCAAAGTAGAGTCACTATGACCATTTCCCCATTATACAGATAGGTAAACTGAGATACAGGAAGATGTGACTTAATGAAAGTCACACAGAGAATCACAGACAGAATCCATCATCCCTGACTTCTCGGCTGTAACCACAGTCTAACCATCTCAGGTCTTGCTCTTACACACTCATACACAGGCAGGTACACACCCAGCTGTAGTTATATGGATGCTGCCACTAGCCACTCATGAACTAATAAACAGAGGCTCCAGCCAGTTCCACCCAGCTCCCCAGCTTAAGACCCCAGAGCTATATCATCTTGCCTTGGTCCAAAGTCTGACTAGTGTAAGATTATTACCCAGTCCTCCTCTCCCTGAAAGTGGAGAGGACACTGCACCAGCCCCAGTTCCTAAGCAGGATTCCCTTATAGATGTCACACTCTCTTAGGTAACATATAGTGATAGACACAGGCCAGTGAGGTACAGCAGAGTAGTAGAAGGCAGATATACTGGCCACTGGATAAGCAGTTTTCGGTACCCTGAGTGACCAGAGCAGGGGCTGCCCCAGGCTCGGGTGGACACATGACTCTAATTAGCCTGCAAAGAGCCAGGTGAGACTGGTAAGCTAATGTGACCACCTGACTCTCATTAAGGTCCCTCTGATACTATAAAAGGGCTCACTCCTGTCATGCTGAGGAGATCCAGAGGGGAGGAAGTGTAGCTGAAGAGCTGGGTAATGGAGACACCCTCAAGATGCTGCAAAGGGGGCCCGAAGGTAAGGGTGAAGAAGGCATTGAGAGAGACAGAGAGAAGCAGGAGAGCTGTAGGGAAGTGGCCCAGGGAAATGTAGGGTCCCTGGGCTGGAACCTGGAGTAGAGGGCGAGCCCCAGCCCACCACTACAGGAACATCTCTTGGGAGGGGATGACAGGCCCCTGTCAGGACAGGAGGCTAAACTGCTCAGGAATAAACCTGTAAGAACAACAGAGACTGTGGGAGTTCTCTCACCAACCTCCTTGCTGGCTTATGATGAAAAGGGCTCAGTAGCCTGCGACCCTTGCCTCTAGAGGGAGAAGGGCTATGTGGAGGGTCGCAGTGAGCCACTGAGGCTATCATAATCCACCAGGAAGTGCGGGATCCACTGAGACAAGGTTGGAGCTCTGCCACACTATCTAATAAAAAAGATTAAGTACAGAAAGATAGATTTTAAGTGATTATTAATAATAGCAAACAGATCACAGTTGGTTATAGAAATAACAAACAAAACTGCAATCTAAATTCTATACGCTCGATAGTATTTGAATTAAGCAGTGTTGCACCCTGATAATACAAACAGCCACTAATCTTCCATACACAGGCTAAAAGTCCACCCAGACTGGGAGCAAGCCCCAGTTCAATCCTTGTTCCTAAGGTGTTTCCAGGTGTTGAGTTGTGGGGGTAGTCAAGCCAAGTGATGATGTCACTTCCCCCTTTTATCGCACAGTTAATGGGAGAGAACAGGCACAAGAAGACAAGACAAAGTCCAGTGTCACATGAGCTGGTCACATGCCCTTGCCTGCTTCGATGAGTCATAGTTGGTGCCACTACCCATTTCCTGGCTAGAACATTCACAGGAAAGTCCATGAGGTGGAGTTAAGCTTTTTCTCAGGCCTATTGTGTTTCTTAATGGTCTATTACTTTGAATGGCTCATCCAACTGGATGTCAATGACTTTGTATGTGTTACCCAGGAGCAAACACATTTGAAATACTGGTACATAGTCAATATTCATAACTTTAGGTGGAAACATGATACATGCATAGAATGCACACTGATATATTACATGATATAGTTGATATAAAACACATTATAAACATATCATGAAATAGATCCTAGAATACTCAAGGAGCTGACTGAGGAGATATCTGAGCCATTAGCTATTATCTTTGAAAAGTCATAGAAGACAGAAGAAATTCCAGAAGACTGGAAAAGAGCAAAGATAATGTCAATCCATAAAAAGGGCAATAAGGACAACCTGAGGAATTATAGACCACTCATCTTAACTAATATCTAGAAGCTAATAAGATAATAAGTAACAGTTAGCAACAAATTATGTCAACCCAGACAGATACCTTTCTTTGACAGGGTAACTAGCCTTGTGGATGGGGTGGGAAGCAGCAGATGTATATCCTGACTTCAGTAAAGCTTTTGATTCTGTCTTGTGACAAGGGGTGTTCTTGGGGGACACTATTGAGAGTATCAATTCAGGACAAATTGCTTAGAGCAGGGCAATCACAGCCCCAGGATGTGGGTCCTTCAGTATTCAGGCACCAAACCAGCCAAACAGAGAGGACTTCAGTTTTACCCCACTGGCTAACCAGAAGTCACACAAGCAATTCCCTTAGACACTCTAGTTTCCCCTTATCACCACCAGTGCCACTTGTTATGGGGACTAATGGTTATGAAAACCAATTATCATAAACAAGCTGATGGAGCTACGGTAAGGTGGATGCGTAACTGATTGGAAAATTGTTCCCAAAGAGTAGTCGTGCTGGAAGGGCATAATGAGTGGGAGTCCCTCAGGGATCAGTTCTGGGTCCAGTTCTGTTCAATATCTTAATCAATCATTTAGATTGTGACATAGAGGGTACATCCATAAAGTTTGAGGATGACAAGAAGTTGCAAGTGCTTTGGAGGATAAGATTATAATTCAAAATGATCTGGACAAAATGGAGAAAGGATCTGAAGTAAATGGGATGAAATTCAGTAAGGACAAATTCAAAGTGCTCCACTTAGGAAGGAACAATGAGTTTCACACACACAAAATGGGAAATGACTGCCTAGGAAGGAGCACTGCGGGAAGGGATCTAGGGGTCATAGTGGACCATAAGGTAAATATGAGTCAACAGTGTAACTCTGTTGCAAAAAATGCAAAGATCATTCTGGGATGTATTAGTA
Source organism: Gopherus evgoodei (assembly GCF_007399415.2). NCBI lineage: Eukaryota > Metazoa > Chordata > Testudines > Testudinidae > Gopherus > Gopherus evgoodei. The sequence continues at coordinate 725,898 of NC_044322.1, forward strand.
GCAGTGTTGCATAGAAGACATGAGAAGTAATTATTCCACTCTATTCCACACTGATTAGGCCTCAACTGAAGTTTTGCGTCCAGTTCCACGAGCCACATTTCAGGAAGGATGTGGACAAATTGGAGAAAGTCCAGAGAAGAACAACAAAAATGACCAAAGGTCTAGAAATCATGAGTTATGAGGGAAGATTGAAAGAACTGGGTTTGTGTAGTCTGGAAAAGAGAAGACTTAGAGAGGGCATGATGACAGTTGTCCTCGTAAATTGTAGCCATCAAATGCCTAATGCACCAGTGAGGGCCCTCATCTGGTACGGCTATATCAGTAATACAAGTTATTACTTCATATTTCTAACTTCAGATCTAAGAATGATACATGCATACAAATAGCAAAACCAAATTCAGCACACAGCAACTGTTTCAATTATATATTACAAGAGGTATTTCACATAAAGCATATTCATAAGCATTCTTTCATAAAGCATATGGAGAGTAATGCCATGGCACAGTTTAGTTGCTAAGTTAACTGGTAAATAACTGCATATCATCAATAAAAAACCTGTTGAGGATACTTTCAATCACTATAAATTCAATGAAATAGTTTTCAAACAATTTCAGATTACCCTGAAATTTAAAACATGAAAGAGTGAATTTCAGGAGGAAGATGGGTGGGAGCCTGCCCACATCTAAAGGCCTTTCCCCTAGCCTTGCAGGAGGAGCAACTGGATTAGGGATCCAACTAAATATGGGGAATAACTAAAGAATAACAGGGTCAGAAGTGGAGGTCAAAGGTTATTTAGATAAGGGGAAAGCAGTGGATGTGTTATTCCTTGATATTAGCAAAGATTTTGATGCGGTCTCCCACAGTATTCTTGCCTGCAAGTTAAAGAAGTATGGGCTGGATGAATGGACTATAAGGTCGATAGAAAGTGGGCTAGATTGTTGGGCTCTATGGATAGTGATAAATGGTTGCAAGTCTAGTTGGCAGCCAGTATCAAGCGGAGTGCCCCAAGGGTCAGTCCTGGGGCTGATTTTGTTCAATATCTTCATTAATGGTCTGGAGGATGGCATGGATTGCATGCTCAGCATGAATAAACCTTTAGATTTTAGATTCTAAAGGATTGGCAACAGCGTGATTTGTGGTTCTGGCGGGACCCAACTGAGAGTGCCAATTCGGGACCAATTGCTTAAACAGGGCAGTTACAGCCCTAGGCTGGGGTTCTTCCACCTCTAAGGCAAACCAAACCAGCCAGACAAAAAGGACTTCGGTTTCACCCCACTGGCCAACCACAAGTCACACAAGCAATTTCCTTAGACACTCCAGTCTCCCAGTATCACCACCAGTGCCACTCGTCCTGGGGATGAATGGTTATGAAAACCAACACCCCAGTAAAAGAAAACGGTTCTCTCTATCCCAAAGGATCAAGCCCCAACCCAGGTCAATATACACATCAGATCTTACCCACAAATCACGCTGTTGCCAATCCTTTAGAATCTAAAATCTAAAGGTTTATTCATAAAGGGAAAAAGGTAGAGATGAGAGCTAGAATTGGTTAAATGGAATCAATTCCATACAGTAATGGCAAAGTTCTTAGTTCAGGCTTGTAGCAGTGATGGAGTAAACTGCAGGTTCAAATCAAGTCTCTGGAGAACATCCCCAGCTGGGATGGGTCATTCAGTCCTTTGTGTAGAGCTTCACTTTGTAGCGAAGTCCCTCCAGAAGTAGGAAGCAGGATTGAAGACCAGATGGAGTTGAGGCATCAGCCTTATATAGGCACTTCCAAGTGTAAGAACCTCTTTGTTCTTACTGTGGAAAATTACAGCAAAATGGAGTCTGGAGTCACATGGGCAAGTCCCTGCACACCCTGCTGAGTTACAAGGCGTATCTGCCTCCTCTCAGTGGGTTAATTGTGTAGCTGATGGTCCTTAATGGGCCATCAAGCAGGCTAAGCAGAGCTAACACCAACTTTTCTGGGGTGTTTCCCAGAACTGCGGCACCAATTTGAAATACAGACAGTATACAGCCAATGCTTATAACTTCAATTACAAAATGATACAGAGATACAGACAGCATAATCATAACCAGTAACTCATAACTTGGTCTTAGACACCTTATATGACCCCCTTTACATAGGATTTGATGCCACTACGGGACCTTGGTTGCAACCCATATTCGATATGGTCCCAGTTTATATCAATAATGTCACAGTCCCATTCTTCACAACCTCCTCAGGTAAGGAGTTCCACAAGTTGACTGTGCGCTGTGTGAAGAAGAACTTCCTTTTATTTGTTTTAAACCTGCTACCTATTAATTTCATTTGGTAGCCCCTAGTTCTTGTATTATGAGAATAAGTAAATAACTTTTTCTTATCCATGTTCTCAACATCACCCATGATTTTATATACCTCTATCATATCCCCCCTTAGTCTCCTCTTTTCCAAGCTGAAGAGACCTAGCCTCTTTAATCTTTCCTCCTATGGGACCATCTCCAAACCCCTAATCATTTTAGTTGCCCTTTTCTGAACCTTTTCTAGTGCTAGAATATCTTTTTTGAGGTGAGGAGACCACATCTGTACATAGTATTCGAGATGTGGGGGTACCATGGATTTATTTAAGGGCAACAATATATTCTCAGTCTTATTCTCTATCCCCTTTTTAATAATTCCTAACATCCTGTTTGCTTTTTTGACCTTCTCAGCACACTGCGTGGACTTCTTCAGAGAACTATCCAAGATGAGGCTAAGATCTTTTTCCTGATTCGTGGCTAAATTAGTCCCCATCATATTGTATGTATAGTTGGGGTTATTTTTTCCAATGTGCATTACTTTACATTTATCCATATGAAAGTTCATTTGCCATTTTGCTGCCCAATCACTTAGTTTTGTGAGATCTTTTTGAAGTTCTTCACAATCTGCTTTGGTCTTAACTATCTTGAGTAGTTTAGTATCATCTGCAAACTTGGCCACCTCACTGTTTACCCCTTTCTCCAGATCATTTATGAATAAATTGAATAGGATTGGTCCGAGGACTGACCCTTGGGGAACACCACTAGTTACCCCTCTCCATTCTAAGAATTTACCATTAATTCCTACCCTTTGTTTCCTGTCTTTTAGCCACTTCTCAATCCATGAAAGGACCTTCCCTTTTATCCCATGACAGCTTAATTTACGTAAGAGCCTTTGGTGAGGGACCTTGTCAAAGGCTTTCTGGAAATCTAAGTATACTATGTCCACTGGATCCCCCTTGTCCACATGTTTGTTGACTCCTTCAAGAGCTTACACAGGTCAGGCTTCCGATCACAGCAAGATTATACATCTCCAGAGTCCTAGGCTGGGGAGTTCCGGGGAATTGGCTGGCATCGTTCTATTGTGGGTTCATGCTTGGCTGGTGAAAGCATTCACGTAACTGCAACTGGGTCTGTCCCTGTTTGTGTATGGCTGAGTGAGTGCAAGACTTGGAGAGGATTGCAGCTTGTCACAGGCACACAGTGTGAGAGAGGGCCCAGATTGGCATGCCAGATGGTTCAGTGGTACCCAAGTTCCTGGTTGTGCTCCACAGAAGTCTGTCACACCCACTCAATAAATAAGCCCATTTCTCTCTTTTCATACAGACAGTTACTAATGGAGAGACTGTAGTTATGGTAGGGAAGCCAGGACTCCTGGGTTCTGTTTGTCACTCTCTGTATGATGTTGGCCAAGTCACGTATCGTGGGCCTGAGTTTATCTGTCTGTATAATGGGGATATGTTCATAAGGACTTTCCTTTGCTAAGTGTTTTGAAGATCCTTCAGTGAAAGATACTTCACATTATGATGATAGTTATTGTTAAGAATTACTGATCTTTGATCGCTTAGAGACAGCCCCATGTGCCTGAAGAAAGTGTTCTTGTCTCCCCTTAGTCATTTTCCTCCAGGTCTGTCTGTCCGCTGTCTAGGCATTATCTCTAGTTTTCCTACTAATCATCTATAGTTATTAAATATACACAAATGCACAAAGCAGCCAATTCCTCTCTGACTCAGCACAGAGCCCATGAGTTCTCATTTCCATTTTGGAAGGTCTCTTAATTACTGTTTAGTGCTAAAGCTGGATAAATAGCACAGAAGCATAGACATAAAAAAAGAAACATTGGCTAGAGTGTCTCCAGTCTCCAGCCTGTTTACATCCAGATGCTGCTTTGCCCCTAGAGGCTGAGTAAACCCCACTGGGATTGCACAGAGCTATATTATAAATGGTGCACACCCCTGTGTCAGTCCTCAGCATGGGATGTTGCTGCAGATGCTGGGATGAGAGAAGTGTGGGATACTGCTACCTGAGGGGTATTCTCTGGGAAGACACTTTTCTCTCAGGATTCACAGGTACCCATCTCTTCTGAGGAGATCACCTGCTCGACAAACCCAGTGCAATGTGGGCGTGATGGGACAGAGAGTAAGTCTGGGCTCCTTTTCATTCTTCACATCCATTAAACCTCCCAGGCTGCAAGTCACAGGTGATGAGTTTGTAAAGTGGCATAAGCCAAACTGTCCATCTTTATTATGGCCCCCAGCTGATGGCCTCAAGGCCTGAGGTGGCTACATTTCAGTGGCACAGGGGATCTCTCAGGATGAAAGGTGTTAGTAGGTGTACAACAGAAGGCCAATTTTTAAAGCCATAGCACGTAGTTTACTCAGAGCCTACTCAGGCAAACTGCCCTTGGAGTATGAAGTGAGTAAAGATCTCAGGCCCCCGCTATGCATTTCAGTGCTCTCACTGTTAAATTGGGCGGGGGGGGGCTGTTACCTGACTTTTATCTGATAGAAACTCGAACAATTATAATAATTTTTAAACATTGGCAAGACAGCTTATCTCCTAGCTTCATTCCAGAAGTTGTCTGAACTGTTATGTCTGAAACTTTAAAAAAAAAAAATCAGCTGGAAGCAGACATCTCTCATGGGGAATTTCACCCCAAATGTTAAAAGTTTGGCAAAGTTATAAGCAACTGAAAATGAGTGCTTCTAGCTGAAGGTATCAGACCACCTTAACTAATGGTGGTACCACCGAAAAGGCCCATCCATTTCTGAGCCCCATTCAGCTAAGCTCTGTGTTCCAATAATTTATATGGCAGGAGTTCCTCAAGCCAAGTAGGGATTAGGTAAAAAAACCTTCCTTTTATCAGTGTTATATGTTCAGACTTCCAGTGTAATAGAATTTTCCCTTGTTCAAGTGTTGTGAGAGACAGTAAAAATACATGTCTGATCAACTTTCTTTTTCAATGGATTCATGGGGCTTAAGATCAGAAGGAACCATTACATCTTCCAGTCTGATCTGTAGAACACTGGCTATTAAGTGTCACCCAGTTACTCCTGTATTGAGCTCTATAATTTGTGTGACTAAGGCCTGGTCTTCTGTAGGATTTTACCTCATAGAATTTTGAGCCACACAATGAGAAGGAACCACAATAGTCTAGTCTAACCCTTTCCAAAATACAGGAATTGGTGTGTCTAAACCATCCCAGACAGATGACGGGTGACTATCCAGCCTCCTCTGAAAAATCTCCAGTGAAGGAGCTTCCATGACCTCACATGGCATCTGTTCCATTGTCCTCTTTTTCTTACAGTTAGGAAGTTTTTCCTGAGATTTCATATTGCATCTTCTCCTGAACTCTGTGGCAAAAGGGAACATCTTTTCTCCATTTTTTTATGGTAGCCTTTCAAGTATCTGCAGATAGCTGTCACGTCCCCTTTCAATCTCCTTATGACAGGGTCGTCTGGGTGTAGCCTGGGAGTGTGGGAGCGCAGTGCCCCCTGAACTCTCCAGCCTGGGCTGTCTCTTACAAAGCTTTGTTAGTGACAAGCAGCAAACCCCTCCAGGCACTGCTAACACTCAGCACAACCACATGTGGAGCCCCACACCTAGCTGGATTGCATTAATGCTCTCAGAGCCAATCATGAATCACACAGATAAAGGCACCAGCGAAATCCCCCCAGCTGCCCAGCACTCTACCTCAGGAATCTATCATCTTTGTTAATTGGTTCCCCACTTAAGGAATGGAAAGTGGATATATACTAGCCTTTGTAAAAACACTTCAGGCAAATTCACTGGTAAAGATAAACAGAAAAACGAATAAGTTTATTGGCTACAAAAGCTAGATCTTAAGATACTATAAGAGAAAGGCAAAAGGTCAGAATTAGTTACCACAGATATAAAAAGATAAGCATGCAGTCTAAACTCTCAACTCTATTGGAATGGGCAACATCTAGATTAAGCAGTTTTTCTCACCCCAATTCATAGTACACAGTTTCTACCCTTGAGCCTGGGCCAGGCTCTTTTGGTGTCTTCAGACTTTTGAATTCCATGATTGCTTGCAGCATAGGTGGGGGCAGGGGAAAGGCAAATGCTTAGGGTCTTGGGTCCTGGTTTATACCCGCAGTCCATGTGCTTGTAGAACACAAGTCCAGTCAAGGCTGCACAATTCTCATAGTGCGGCCTTATGCAGGTGAGTCATTGAATTGTAGCTCCCTTGCTGGACAATGGCTGCGGACGATTGTTTTACACCTCGCCCAAGCGTTGTTATTTTCTTTGCTGTTGTGTTCCATAATACAGTGCCCTAGTCTGTGGGTCGGGTCTGCATTCCCTGTTCCAAGAGGATCACTTTGCAATTCAGTGTATTAAAATATCTTGTTTGCATGACACCAGCTCACCAAATTCTTCAGATCAATCGGTGTGCCTGCCCCGGCCGCCTTATTAAGAACATAAGAACAGCTGTACTGGGTCAGACCAAAGGTCCATCTAGCCCAGTATCTGTCTACCAAGAGTGGCCAATGTCAGGTGCCCCAGAAGGAGTGAACCTAACAGGCAATGATCAAGTGATCTCTCTCCTGCCATCCATCTCCACTCTGTGATAAACAGAGGCTAGGGACACCATTCCTTACCCATCCTGGCTAATAGCCATTTATAGCCTTCACTACCATGAATTTAACCACTCTGCCCATCTTTGGGTCATCCATAAATTTTATCTCCACCGATTTTCTATTTGCTTCCAGATCATTGGTGAAAATATTGAATCGCATCAGGCCTGGAACTGATCTCTGCACAACCCCACTAGAAACACTTCTATTGGCTTGCAATGACCCATTGACAAGGGCTTTCTGAGATCTGTCAGTCAGCCAACTTGCTCTACTGATATTGTACAATGTTCCAATTTTTAATCTGAATGTGTTCACCTACTAAACCAAATGCCTCAGAGATACTGAAGTTTATTGCACCTGTGTACTTTCATTAAACAAACAAACATGCTCCCATTAAAGGATGAAATCAGGCTGATTTGACAAGACCAGTTTTCCATGAAGCATATTGTTACTAATCCCATACAAGTTTCCCACTCTTTTTTTTCTTCAAATTTCCCTTTATTTTTTAATAGTTTAGATTTAACACATAAATGTCCTGTATTCTCTCCCCCAAAACATCCCCATTGTGTTCTTCTGGTTTAGAAGGAGATATGTGGTTCATTGGTCACTTGGTAATTGTGGTGTTCATAATGCTAAGGTTCTACTGGAAATGCTGTTTAACACCCTTCTTGACTGCTAATGGACTGGAAAGTATTTCATCCTCTTGTGATATGAGTACCTCATGCTGCTTCTTCCCAAATGCAAAACAAAATTATTTCTTCAAGACATTTCTCTTTTCTGGAACATTAATAAGTTTCCTTTTCCTTTTTGTGATCCTTAGCTCTGCCAAGCATTGATTTTTCCCTAATGCCTTTAATGTCCCTTATGAATTTTAAAAACTTTCAATGTGTATTGTCGGCTCTCTGTTTTCCCTTTTTTTTTCATGTGTTATATATTGCTTCTCCCCTCCCCTATTATTGATGCCTTCTCTTCACCTTTGAACTGTGTGGTTAGCCAAAGATGTACACTTTCTTGACTACGGAATTGTGGATTTTTAGCTATCCAATAAACTCTTCTTAAAGAATTCCCAATTTTCATTCCCAATTTGCTGTATACATTTTTACTCCCAATTAGTTTTCCTGATAATTTGTTTCAGCTTTAGGGAAATAGCCCTCTTGAAGCACTACATGTCTGTAAATATTACGGGTTGGGAACAGTTCTCTTTTTGTTCCATGCATTCTTTATTTTCCTCCCTTTTTCATATTCCCCCTGATTTGTCTCTTCTCTAAATTAAACAGTCCAAGACTTTTCAGTCTCTCTGCATATGGCAGCTTCTCCCATCCTCAGAGCCTGTCTTGGAAACCCACTTTCTGTCTGCTGTATCCTTTATAGAGACTGGGTGACCAAACTGAGTGCATCTCCAGAGCAGGTTATTGTCCATCCTTTCCAAACATTTTTCATTGTTTTGGCCACAGCTGAGAATAAGCAGGTGTTTCTCTTGAACTCCTATCAATAACACCCACATCCTTTCCCTGAGGTATGTTCTAGCTGGGATGTTTCCCCCAGGCACATGTCTTGGCAAAGACTGGGTTTTTTTTTCCACTCTCAGATTTTGAGCATGCCACTGAATGAAGAATTCCCTACAGCATGGGCTCTGTAGCCTGGCTTTCATTACATTACGGAACAACCATAGAATCATAGAATATCAGGGTTGGAAGAGACCTCAGGAGGTATCTAGTCCAACCCCATGCTCAAAGCAGGACCAAGACCCAGACAGATTTTTACTCCACTGCCCTAAATGGCCCCCTCAAGGACTGAACTCATCACCCTGGCTTTAGTAGGTAAATGCTCAAACCACTGAGCTATCCCTCCTCCCTTGTTTATAGCATCTAGGATTCCCACGTGGTCACCCATCCAAGTACTAGCCAGGCCCGGGATGGTTTACCTTCTGAAATCAGACAGGATCAGGGGTATTCAGTCCGGTTTGGCCATAGGTCACTGCTGCCTAGGTTGCCACCCACTTCTAATTCCCCTACCAATTTTTCCCTGTCTGAGAGCAGCAGGTGAAGTGGAGCACACCCCCTAATCAGTTCTTCCAGCACTTGTGCCAGGACGTTGTCCCCAACACTCTCCAAATACTCTCCATGATTGTCTGAGAACTACTGTATTGCTCTCCCAACAGATATCAGAGTGATTGAAGTCTCCCATGAGAACCAGGGCCTGTGATCTGGAGACTTCAGTTAGTGGTCTGAAGAAAGCCTTATCTACTTCATCCTTCTGATCTGGTGGTCCATAGTACACGCCCACCACAACATCACCCTTGTTGCTCTCACCTCTAAATTTAACACAAAGACTCTCAGCAGGATTTTCTCCAGTTTCATACTGGAGCTCCAAGCAAGCATACCACTGTCTTACATACAATGCAATTCCTCCACCTTTCCTCCTCCACTTGTCCTTCCTGAACAGTTATACCTACCCATGACAGTACTCCAGTCACATGAACTGCCCCACCAAATTTCTGTTATTCCAATCACATCATAGTTCCTTGACTGTGCCAGGACTTCCAACTCTTCCTGCTTTTTTCCCAGGCTTCTTGCATTCGAGTACGTGCACCTAAAGTAACTAGCTGATTCCCCTACTTTCCCAGCATGAATAGGAGGCTTCCTGTCTTGTACCCTCCTCCTTGTATTTCCTCTCGGTATCCCACTTCCTCACTTACTTCTGGGTTTAGGTCACCGTCCCCTGGCGAAATCCTCTCTCCGACATCACCTGGGAAACCATGCACTCATATCTATAGTTCGACAATCCCTACGTGGGCCTTTTCCCCGCACAGGGAGGATGGACGAAAACACAACTTGTGCCTGAAACTCCTTTTTCCCAGAGCCATGTAGTCTGCAGTGACCCACTAAAGGACATTCTTGGCAGTATCACTGGTGCCCACGTGGAGAAGTAGGAAGGGGTAGCAGTCCAAGGTCTTGATCAGTCTCATCAGATACTCCACCACATTCTGGATTCTAGCTCCAGGCAAGCAGCATACTTCTCGAATCTCTCTGTCTGGTCAGCAGTTGGATGACTCCGTCCCCCCTAGGATGGAGTCCACGACCACCACCACCTGTTTCCTCCTTTGGGAGTGCTGGTCATGGAACTCCCATCCCTAGGGAAATGTAGCCCATGCCTTTCAGCCAATGGGGTCTCCTTCGGATCCCTTCCCTCACAGGACTCTTCCAAGTCCTTCTCCAGAGTAGTATCTGTGCAGAGAGCCTGAAAACGGTTTTGCATCTCTATCTGCATTGCGGGTACATAGGTTCTCCTCTTTCTTCTTCTGGAAATCACATGCTGCCAATATTCTTCCCCATTCAGCACTGTACTCTCTGATTCTTCGGCATGTTTTTCTTCCAGAATGAAACATTGACTTCTATTCAGAAAATCTTCATGTTCTCTGATGCAATGCAGGTTTCACTAGTCCTTTAACCTTCTCTTCCAATATGGAGACCAGCTTGCACTTCATACAGACGAAGCAAGTATCCACACTTCTATTTACTGCTGCTGCCTATTAAGGTTTCCCTCACCACAATGTGTGGGAATTATTGATGTATGGAGCATCAAAAAGTAGAAAGTTACTATTAGTACGGTAAGTTCATAGTTTATTTCACAGAATAAAAAAAATATAATTTTTATTTGTGTGAAGAGCGACCAATCTGCTTCACTCATGAGAACAGCTCCCCACGGTTCATGTAGTGTGCAATATAATGTTGTCTCTCCATCCAGGCATTTCTACTGCAAATGTCACTCTAGACAATGGGCGCATAAAAGAAGTGAGGGAAACATATGGTACATCCAGGAGACACCGTTCCGCCTCAGAGTTGGACACCTTCTCTCCTACTCCATGTCAGATTCCAACACAACTGACTTCACCAAGCCCTCCACCTTCATCCTGCTGGGCATTCCTGGCCTGGAGGCAGCCCATGTGTGGATCTCCATCCCCTTCTGCACCATGTACACCATAGCCATGTTAGGAAACTTCACCATCCTGTTCATCGTGAAGAGGGAGCCGAGCCTTCATGTGCCTATGTACTATTTCCTCTGCATGCTGGTCATCACCGACCTGGTCCTGTCCACATCCATCCTGCCTAAAACACTGACCATCTTCTGGTTCAATTCCAGGGAGATCGATTTCGGTGCCTGTCTCACCCAGATTGCACCGCTATCTTTCCTGTGGAGACACCACTTTTAGTTGTGGCCCAGCCATGAGCCTCCTCTTATATCCAATGAGGGTTAGCCCTTAGGCGGCTGGCTGCTTCCACACAAGTTCTTTCTTAGCATTGATACTTCGAGAGGCTTAATTATAATAAAAACAATTTTTTATTATTTATTCTTCCAATAATATTCAAACGATAACTAGTATTACAATACTTAACAATCCCCTAGCAGCAATTCAATCGATTGTATCCATCTTTAGAATATTTATTGTCACAGCTGATCAGGCCGTACATTTTAGTATTAACCTTACCTTTTTAGAATAAGCGCTTATATATGTTCCGTTATTGCAACAGGCTTTTACTCTTTGAATGGCTTAAATGCAGCAAAGCTGAGTCCACTGTTGCCCCTGTTTTGCCTGTGTCCCCAATCGTCTGATGCCTCTGGTGGAACCGGATACTCTCTAGGGTGGTCCGGGATCAATGCGAGATCTCCCTTGGTGGGGATGTGTCTCGAGACCCTTTCCAATCCCGCTCACTTGGGCTCTTGACCGCCACTCAAGGCAGATCTCCCATGGTGGGGATGTGTCTGTCTGAGCTTAGGCCTTGTCTCCAAGGATTTCGAGATTCTCACGGCTACCAGTTGACTGCGATTTCCTTACGGTCCGTGGACCGGGCAGAGACCACTATTGGCACGTCCTTCACCGAGGATCAGGTACCCCAATGTGGCTCGCCCCAAATGTGTGTCCCCGAGCGTCTTTTATGCAATTTAGAAATACAGGCAAACACGTCAACAGTGCTTCTTATGCAAATTACATTTTGTCTTGCGGTTTGCGGTTAAGCGCATCCTGTTCAGTTATAGCGTATTTCATCCGCTGTTCTAAGAATCAGCGGAGGTCTCTTGCACAGCTGTTCTGCATAGCAACATATAAGGTCATAGGTCAGAGCAGGCCCAGCATTCACATCCTCTCTCTTTATGAAAAGGGCTGAGACTGGTCTGACCTAGTCTTCTTCATCTATAAGCCTTTGATACTTGGGCCTTATACTAGTTTTAACAATGATTCCTATTAATCCTAATACTGCTACTACTACAACAGCTCCTAATATCCAAATAATATTGTCTGCAATCATTTAAACTATATTAACAGGCTGCATTAAAACACCTTTACTAAGGTCAATTCCTTGTTCAATTTTCGTATTTAGCCAAGAACCAGCGTCCGCTACTGCTGTAGCAAGTCCGTTCATAAATTGATTAAATGTTGGAGATGTTTCACCAAGTCCCATTATGTCCGTTGCTTGAAGTGGCCTTAAGTTATTCCACACATATGTTAGTTCTGCATAATGATGTTCACGTATTATGTTGATCAATGTCTTCATTTGAGTGCTGTTAAACGGAAATTTTGCAGGAATTGCCGTCGTTTCGTTTATTCCATTTGGAGCCACAATCATACGTCCTTTGGCGTCTGAATACATCCAATTAAAATAAAGTCCACAAACTCCATTTCTGCAAAAGGCGTTATCATAGTCTTCATTATATACAATCATTTTAGCTTCATATTGTACCGGTTGACATGGACTATACAAGCTATATCGCCCTGTTCCATATATAAGATGTGGCGGTTTACAAAAATATTCCTGCTTTCGTTTTAACGAACTTCCATTATTATAATACAACAATGCACTCCAATATTCCATACATGCATTCGTTGTGCAATTAATATGCTGACGTATTATAGGGCCTTTCAATCCAACCTTACATGCAAGGTTACAAGTTTTTTCAAACTTACAATCATATATATGATAAACTTTTTTCATTGGTACAATCTTGCTTTCCCAGATCGTCTTATTTTTACAATTTGCATCAAATGTTTTATTCATGTGTCCAATTATTACTTGAAAAACTTGCACTATTGAATCAGTTTTCTTTAAACTTGCCTCTTGCAAATTCATTAGGGTATCTTGAATTCCTCCCACCAAGTTACCCATTTGTTGATTAAATTTGTCAATCCAATGATAGTTCTTTGGGTTTAAATAATCTGACACGCTTCTTCTTGCTCTTTCCTTTGTCACATTTCCTGTTAGATATAATTTTGTAACAGCGTATACAGTTTCATATTCTCTTGTTACAGATAAATTATTACCTTTCCAATCTGTATTTCCTCTAACTATTAATAATTTATTGTATTCTTGCCCGGGACAAAATGGATTCTCTCGTCTTCGAGTTTCCACATAAAATGGGCTATAATCTACCTTATATATTGCAAAATTAGTTATAGGGGGAATAGATTTATATGTCATGCACCAACAAGCTAGCCCACAGTCAACCCCGCCGTCCTTATCACTGTCCTGTGTTTCAGGACCATCGTTAGAGCAAGAAGTAAAATTGAGACCTGATTGATTCACATTATAGTATGGCATGGAAGAACATGAACAATTATGTGAACACCATACTATACTCCTATCGTTTCCTCAATTCTGCAATATGAATACTTAGCTCCACAATCAGCATCTTCGCTATTATTGCCTACTGACCCGCTTGAAAAGATTTTCTCGCCATACCCTACAAAATGTCTAATGCTATTATTCGCTACTTCTCCCCAATTTATTAACCCTGTTGTGTCTACGTCAATGTGTATTGTTCCACTAGGATGAGTTATTGTCCTATTATAGTTATAGGTCCTATCAATGGTTTTGTTAACATTATTACTACTATTATATTTATTTCTTAACGTTACAGGTCCTATCACAGGTCCTCCTCCCTCTGCATGCATTACTCCTAATAGTGTAATGTTCGTGCCAGAACTACTAAAATTTACTGGTTGCCCATCAAAATAATGGGTCCTATTTACATAATGAACCATCCTTCCATAATGTCCTCCATTAATATCAAACCATTCAGAAGTATTAAATGATATTACATAAATGCTTCGATTGAATAATAACACCCTCATATTCAATGAAATATACTGCTCATATCCATAGATAGACGTCATATTCCACCAAATTCGGGTGGCGTTATATCCACATTCATCCTGAGCTGCGGTTTGACACAAGATCCATAAAAATATCTGAAAAATAAAAATCTAAATAACTGTCATTACCACTGTTTTATCATGATCAGATACATGTTTGGGTTCACTTGGCCTAAGCCATTTTTGGTGAACGTCTTTTTCAATTCCATTTTCAAATTGTACAGTATATCAATATGGGGTTGGTCCCCAATCCAAAACTACAGCTTTTTGGGCTGATTCTCCGGGCCTATGACACCATACGGTTTCTTGTAGAGCAAATTTGGGTGTCCAGGGTTTTAAAGATAATGAGTTTACAGTTTGGTTGCCACAATGTATTATGATAGGCCATCCAGGCTTTTTCTTGGCCTACTTTTTCAATTCCTCGTTTTGCCAATTTTATTGCACATTCCACTGCCTCATGACTTTGTGAGTGAAGTGGAATGTGCAGATGTAATATGATGTTCCACTCTCTTGCCCATTCTACCCATTTTTTACTATTGAATGGGGGTCCATTGTCACTAAGAACATACTGCGGGATTCCCCAAGTACTGAACAAACTTTCTAACGTTTTAACAACTGAGTCACAGGACAAACTTGAGAGGTGTTTAACGTATATTTGAGAAGTTTCTCTAACTAAGACTACTAACCATTCTTTTCCTATATGATACATTAAATCCAGCATCCATACTCTCATTCCTTCATAGTCCTCTTGAACATGATATTTTTTGTCCTCTCTCTTTTGGTCTGCCTTTTCCGCACAATATTTACAGTTTAGTCTCTTTTTCTGCTCTCTACTTATTTCAGCTGATGAATATGCTAGTTCTTTCCACATCTGTTTTTCTGTCTTTAATGTTGGGTGATAATCCTCATGTGCCACAGGATTTAAGTAAACACGTTCCTCCCCATATTCTTCTACCATTTTATGCAATTCAGATTCTTCGTCTAGATGGCTAGAAATTTTCTGAATTCTTATCTTAGGGGTTTGTCTACTAACCCACTTTTGGTCCTTAATTATTTGTCTAAATATCCAATCACTGTCTATTCCAATCACCCATTGATTTTTCTCTGCATGATTAAGACAAAAGTGCCTAAATAGTTCTACATTCCCTCGTTTTTCAGCTATCTGTGTACAATTTTTACTTAATTCTTTTTCTTTTTTATCTATAATCCCTGCCTTTAACATTCCACATATGGAACATCCATAACTCCATATACCCGCTTTATTTCCATCACTACTACCATCTAAAGGAATGAGGTTTCCACATATAGCCTTCACATGTTCTCCCCCCTCCTTATAACCTATTCTTTTGTGGATGCATGTCCAATTACTATTCCACCATCCATCCCCTGGGTGTAATTTCCTATACGGACTTATTTCCGTAATTATACTTCCTTTACATGTCAGTAACCATGGGTGCTTTTCTGCTATTTTTTCCATGATTCTATCGAAGGAATCATTCCTATCATGTGAAATTATATCTATGTTACATTTTATATCCTTATCTTCTATGGCTGTTGCTCCTATAGAGACTTTAATTTCTATTTTTTCTGGTATTCTAATACTCACTTCTTGATCTAGATCACTAACTTCAAGACTCTCCGTTAAAATTCCATTAAAGTCTTCTTGACATCCTATTGCTCCTCCTAATCTTTTTGTTATACCTGGGGTTACCCATTCTTTATAATAGATTAATTTTCCCAATGCCTGTTGTTGCTGCTTCTCTGTTTTATAATATTTTTCGCCCAATGCTTTTATCATATCTTTTATTTTTTCTGTTAATTTTAGTCTTCCCTGTCCTAAAATTTTTCCCATAATTTCTACTTGTTCTCCAATTTGAGTTTTTTCCGTTTTTATAGAAAATCCATTATTTTGTAGTTTTAAAATTATTTTATCAATTCTTTCTTGCACTTCCTTAACTGTTTCTCCATAGATTACTATATCATTCATGAAGCAATTACACCATGGATATTCCTCCAAAATCTTATCCATTTGATCCTGTGCATAACTGGGCGAATTTACCCATCCTTGCATTAAGGTGGTAAATTTTAATACCCTCCCCCCTGTTTTAATGCATCCATAATTGTTTGGGTCCTGGCATGATATTTTATAGAACTGATCTTCAATGTCCATTATACCCCAAATTTAGAATCCCCGTGTTCCCTGATAAATCCCATTACTCTATTTATATCTGGTCCTCCTGCCCTAATTCTACTAGCCTTATTTAGATTTCTACAATCTACTACTAATCTCCATTGTCCTTGTACTTTTTTCTTAACCACCCATATAGGGTTTAGGTGCCCTGGGTTGGAACATTCCACCAA
Source organism: Gopherus evgoodei (assembly GCF_007399415.2). Taxonomy (NCBI): domain Eukaryota; kingdom Metazoa; phylum Chordata; order Testudines; family Testudinidae; genus Gopherus; species Gopherus evgoodei. The sequence goes on from NC_044322.1 coordinate 742,284, forward strand.
TACCCCTCTTTTTTCTAGTTCCATTACTAACTTTCTTGCTTCCTGTTGTTGTTCATTATTCAAGGGATATTGTTTTGCCTTCGTTGGTCTTTCCACTATCTCTATAATTGGGGTTACCTCGGAATTCTGCAACACATTTATGTATTGCATTATCTGTTCTAGACCTTCTTTCACATTAGGATCATGCTTTAGCATCTTCCAATCTCTCATTGCCTGTATGTTAAAATCATGTTCCATTAATAAAACCTTTAACTGATTCCCATGGATATTGATAGTCCCATATTGAACAAGTTTTTCCCCCACTCCTACAACTAAAGCATCTCCCCTTTTTTCCCAATTGGGCCCTTTTTTACAAATTGTAGATGTTTCGGCCCCCGAATCTAATAACCATTTTTTCCCATTATATTTTAGGTCTATTAATACTAAATTTTTCAAATTATCCCCCTGAAGGCCTTTTTCCCCCTCCCGGGAGATATTATTTAGGAGGGTTTTCTCCTAGCGCTCAAATTTGTCTACCCATCCTTCCCATTTAGCCTTTTCAAGCAACTCCTTCCCCTGCAATCCGGATTCAGTCATTCCCTTATCCCTTAAGAAGGCACATGCTGACCTTTCCTTTCCTGGGATTTGTCTCCAATCCCTTCCCCCCTGGGGCTTTTGTTCTTTCTTTTTATTTTCCTTTTTTACCATTTTTTCACTTATTTTCTTTGGTTTACCTCCCAATGCTACTCCATCTATTTCATAAAAGTTTTGGGCCTGTACTAATGCATCTGCCAACCATGGTTTTTTATATTTGAGACCCCTAGAAATTATTTCTCTGGGATCCATTCCGTCTGTCCAGTCTATAAATGCTCCTGTTAGGTCACTCTTGCTACTCCATATTTTCCCCTGCTTCCATCCCCTCATTACCACTGCTCCCAGGACTTCATCTGGCTCTTCTGCCTTCATTTCATTATCAAATCACCCTGCTCTAACTAGTTCCCTTATTATTTTCAATATGGTTCTTGGATTATTTCCCAATTCTATCCCCAGATCGTCTTCATTTTTATCTTTTGGGAAAAATTCCCGGGAAAGCAATGACCATTCTTCTGGCCCAATATAATAATGTTTAAAATTTTCCCTGAAAATTCTCCCAATTATTTTCCTAAGATTTTTTGAAAACAAGTTTCGAATTCTTTCTTCTTCTTTGTCATTATACTCTCTAAATTTTAAGACTTCCCTTTGGGTATTTCCTTCTAGTTTTATTTCTCTGGATGCTATTGGATTAATCAAGGGTTTAAAATCCGGATAAATTCCCTTCTTGTCCTTCTCTCCTGGTGGGTTTGGTGTTAAAGTGACATAGGTAATGTCATCAGGTTTACTTATTGCAGGTCCTAATTCCTGATCAAAAATTCTTCGACATATTTGTTGAACCATAGCCATAGTTACAGGTTCAGTTAGTTTTTTGTCCTGCTCAGTATAGGACATTTTATTATAAGGGGGTGGATTTTCAGTCCTTTCATCTGCTTCAAAGTTTTGTTTCTCCCATTGTTTTAACTCTTCTTTCTCTTGTAAAGAGGGGGCTCTTATCAAATTGCTAGAATATTCTGCTAATACTTGCTGCTTCTTTTTTCCATAAATCTTACTAGGTTTTTCTCCTTTGAAGCAAATTGGATAACCTTTCCAACTTGAATCTGTTTTATATAATGGTTGTAACTGTATTCTCGGCAATCTAGGTGTCCCGTTCCTTTTCAATTTGGTAGCACCCTTCAATTTCCACTTTCTAAGAAAATGCTGATGCTCAGCTGGCATGACTGTAAAATAATGCAACTGGGGATGACCCCCTCCTGTTGGCGCTGTCATAGTTTGACTCATACATAGCACTCCTAATTGTGTACTATGTACTTCTACTATTCCCCTTCCTTCTCCAACTCTCCCATCTTCCTGCAGAGAGTTACATGAGCCAGAATATCGAATCTTCACCCTAGTACCAAATATGGACTCTGGGGTTAAGGTACTAACATCATGACTCAATACATGTAAGAGATGTTCAAAACCTGTCAAAGTTCTTTCATCATAAATTTGTTTATATCTACACCCGGATCCCGGTGGGCAATAACGCTCATTACTTACCAATCCTGGGATTGCTGGTACGGATGGAGGTGGTGGTGTTGGATATCTTCGAAATCTCCCTCCTTCCGCCATTCTATTTACATTATATAATTTTTCTGCAACTTCTTATACCATAATTCCTTATGCCCCTTCTGGACAGGACCCTTCTGCTGTCTCATCCAAGAACATTAATCTTTGTCGATACTGAAACAACAATCGGTCTTGGCGTTGTGTGATCCAAATATTCCACACAGAATATAGGATCAACAGAAACATCAGCCACAACATCAGACATACTGCTGTTAATTGCCGTATCATATCCCAACCACGTGGTTCCCATCCATAGCCCATAATTCCTATAATTGTGAGCCCCACAACTAAAATTACATATACTACAAGACCCATGAACAATACAAACCAAAATATACTAAACCCTAACTCCATAAATTCCTGACTCTCATATTTGTCCTGGTCCGTATGTGATAATCCAGACCGTACTCCCCTCGATTTGGTCATACCTAATAGACCAAGGCTCCTCATCATTCCACCAATGTAGCTGTGAGAGTGTAAGAGCTCTGAAAATTTTAAGAGGTGTGGGTCTTTTTCCCCAACCCAAGAACTTGGCCTGAGCTCTTGTAATCGGTATTAGGACCCACCCTCGTTCTATACTATAAAACTCTAACCCATACATCGACATCCAACAGCGGGTTCTTCCCGTCCTTTTGATGTTACGTCCTTTGAACACCAACAGATAGGTCCAGTGTTTTACCGGTAGTTACACCAAACCCATCCCACTATTCCACAAGAAATCTCCCAACCAATCTTCTTCAAATAAAACACTTGATTATTTGAAACTGGTATTTTAGGATTTTCCCCTTATATTTAATTTCGTTTTCCCCTATAAAACCTTCAAAATATATCCAATAGCCCATGAACTCAACCTTCCTCCCTCTTCCAAGGTTCCAATTGTGTTACTTACAGGGTTTTTGGCCCGCTTTTGTTAAGTCGTTTAGAGGTTATTATACGTATAATATTTAAATTTTATATTATAGCCCCCTCTAGTGGTCAATCCTGCTGACTACACCATGCACCGCTATCTTTCCTGTGGAGACACCACTTTTAGTTGTGGCCCAGCCATGAGCCTCCTCTTATATCCAATGAGGGTTAGCCCTTAAGCGGCTGGCTGCTTCCACACAAGTTCTTTCTTAGCATTGACACTTCGAGAGGCTTAATTATAATAAAAACAATTTTTTATTATTTATTCTTCCAATAATATTCAAACGATAACTAGTATTACAATACTTAACAATCCCCTAGCAGCAATTCAATCGATTGTATCCATCTTTAGAATATTTATTGTCACAGCTGATCAGGCCGTACATTTTAGTAATAACCTTACCTTTTTAGAATAAGCGCTTATATATGTTCCGTTATTGCAACAGGCTTTTACTCTTTGAATGGCTTAAACGCAGCAAAGCTGAGTCCATTTTGCCCTTGTTTTGCCTGTATCCCCAATCGTCTGATGCCTCTGGTGGAACCGGATACTCTCTAGGGTGGTCCGGGATCAATGCGAGATCTCCCTTGGTGGGGATGTGTCTCGAGACCCTTTCCAATCCCGCTCACTTGGGCTCTTGACCGCCACTCAAGGCAGATCTCCCATGGTGGGGATGCGTCTGTCTGAGCTTAGGCCTTGTCTCCAAGGATTCCGAGATTCTCACAGCTACTAGTTGACTGCGATTTCCTTACGGTCCGTGGACCGGGCAGAGACCACTATTGGCACGTCCTTCACCGAGGATCAGGTACCCCAATGTGGCTCGCCCCGAATGTGTGTCCCCGAGCATCTTTTATGCAATTTAGAAATACAGGCAAACACGTCAACAGTGCTTCTTATGCAAATTACATTTTGTCTTGCGGTTTGCGGTTAAGCGCATCCTGTTCAGTTATAGCGTATTTCATCCGCTGTTCTAAGAATCAGCGGAGGTCTCTTGCACAGCTGTTCTGCATAGCAACATATAAGGTCATAGGTCAGAGCAGGCCCAGCATTCACACAGATGTACTTCCTTCACTGCTTCTTAGTAACAGAGTCTGGGATCTTCATGGCCATGGCTTTTGATCGCTATATGGCCATCTGTGATCCCTTGAGACATTCAATCATCCTGACAAACTCCATGGTGGCCAAGATCGGCCTAGCCGTGGTGCTGCGTAGCAGCATTCTCATGCTCCCCTATATTCTAGTGGCAAGGCAGTGGCCATATTGCAGAACCAACATCATACCCCACTTTTACTGCCAACACATGGCCGTGGTGAAGCTGGCCTGTGCCGAAATCCATGTCAGTAATTACTACAGCCTCTCTGTGGTATTCTGTGTATTTGCTCTGGATCCATTTGTTATTGCTGTGTCCTATACCCAGATCCTCAGGGCCATCTTCAGCCTGCGCACAAAGGACGCTCGGCTCAAGACTTTTGGGACCTGCGGCTCCCACCTCTGTGCCATCTTAGCCTTCTACATCCCATGTCTCTCCTCCGTCCTCACGCACCAGTTTGGCAAGAATATGGTCTCTCATTTCCACATTCTCATTGCCAGCATTTACCTTCTGATGCCCCCCATGCTAAACCCCATTATCTATGTGGTGAGGACCAAACAGATCCGGGACAGGCTGCTGCGGCTGTTTAGTCATAAAGGGACTAATATCTAATATCTAAAGGTTTAATCATAAAAAGAAAGAAATATAGATTAGAATTAAAACAGGTTAAATGGTAACAAATACACACAACAATTGTGAAGTTTTTAGTTCAGGCTTGTTTCAGGCTTGATGGGATTACTGCTGATTTAAACCAATCAAGTCTCTGGAGTACAAACATCCCAGCTTGGATGGGTTGTTCAGTCCTTTGTTTAGAGCATCACTTTGTAGTAAAGTTCCTCCAGAGGTCAGAAGCAGGATAGAAGACAAAATTGAGGGGTTTTAAGAGCCTTTTATATCCTCTGTCAGATGGAAGGACACCTTTGTTCTAACTGTGGAAAATCACAACAGCAGTATGGAGTTTGGAGTCACATGGGTAAGTCACATGTCCATGCATGACTCAGTTTGCAGGCAGAGAGCCATTGCTCACATGCTACCTTGAATGTTCCCAGGAAGACTCCTCAGATGTGGATGGGAGTCTCCCAAGGTCCAATGTCAGTTAAGTGTTTCTTGATTGAGCACTTATCCAGCATAGTCCTTTCTCAAGAAGCTGACCAAATGCTTCACTCATGTTACTCAGAATGAAACACGTTGGGATACAAGTACATAGCCAATATTCATAACTTCAAATACAAACAGGATACACAGTTACAGACAGCACAATCCTAACCAGCAAATTACAACCTTTCCACAGACACTTCATTTGTACAAGCTTTGGGTAACTATGGGACCCTGGTTGCAACAATGGTCTATAGAGTCACATACTCTAATTCAGGTCCACATTTGTCAGGACTTCATTCCCGATGAGTTTTTGAAAATTAACTCTGTCTCTTTAAGACAGGATGTGGATCCTACTGAAGAAATGGTTGTCTGTGAAAATGCCAATGACCCACCTGACGGAGGGGAGGAGGTCATTACCTGGACTGGTAGGCAGAGCATTGCAGAGAGCTCAACAGTAACCATATTCCAGTTTGCACCCCAGGAAAGTCTGTCACACACACCTAATGGGTGAATCCATTTCCCTCTTCTGAAGCCGTCACTTAGTGACAGAGAGTCTGTGGTTAAGGCAGAAAAATCAGGACTTGAGGGATCAGTTTGTCATTCTCTCACTGACCTTCATCAAGTCAAGTCACCCTTTGTCTCAGTTTACTTACTTGTGTATTGAGGATATGATCATAGTCACTTTCCTTTGCTACGTGTTTTGAAGCCCTTTCAGCGAAGGGTTCTGCACAGTGATGATAGTTACTGATGAGAATTATTGATTTCTGATCCCTTAGTGACAGCCCTGTGTGTCTTCAGAAACTGCTCATGTCTCCCCTCAGTCATCTTTCTCCAGATCTGTCTGTCTACTATCCAACCAGGCATCCTGGCCATTTACAGGGTATAGACATCTACACATTGTCCTGAGCTTTCTTCCTAGTCAGCAATGATTTTAAAATATAAACACATACACTGTGCGGCCAATTGCTCTCTGACTCAGCACAGAGCCCGAATGTTCTCACCTCCCTTTGGGAAGGTCCATTAATTACTGTTTACTCCTAAAGCTGGATAAAGAGCACAGAAGCACATAGATGGAAACAGAGACATATGCTAGAGTGTCTCCAGTCTCCAGCATGTTTACATCCAGATGTCACTTGTCCCACAGAGGCCAAGTGGAGTCCCCAGAGATTGCACAGAGCTATATAATAAGCAGTTCATACACAGCTTTGGCTCTTGGTGTGGGATGCTGCTCCATATGCTGGCGTGAGAGAGGTGTTGGACACGGCTACCTGAGAGGGATTTCCATGGAAGACATTTCTGTCTCAGGATTCACAGGTACCATCTCTTGTTGAGGAGCTCAACTACTCAGTAAACCTAGTGCAAAATTGGTGAATGGGATAGAGAGAGTAACTCTATTGTGCTTTTCACACTGCACAGCCATTAAATAACCCAGGACCCTTGGCACAGGGGGTGCGTTTAATCCACTATGATGGGTAAAGATGTCACTCTTTTTTGTGTACCCCCACCTGCCCCAGCTGATTGTCCCCAGCCCAGAGGTGGCTGCATTTCGGTGGCGCAGGGAATCCTTCAGGATGAAAGGTGTTAGGAGATGTACAATACAAGCTCAAATTCTTAGGCTGTGGCCCATAATTTGCTCAGGCCCTGCTAAGGCAAAAATTCCCCTTGGAGTAAGAGCTGATTAAAGATCTCAGGAGCCAGCTGTGTGTTAATGTGGAGACACTGTCACTTCCTCTGGCATTTCAGGGCTTTAGTTGTTAACGTAAGAACGTAAGAATGGCCATAATGGGTCAGACCACAGGTCCATCTAGCCCATATCCTGTCCTCGGACAGTGGCCAGTGCCAGGTGCCCCAGAGGGAATGAACAGAACAGGAAATCATCAAGTGACCCCTCCCTTGTCGTCTATTTCCAGCTTCTGGCAAACAGAGACTAGGTGCACCATCCCTGCCCCTCCTGGCTAATAGCCATTGATGGACCTATCCCCCATGAACTTATTGAGTTCTTTTTTGAACCCTGTTATAGTCTTGGCCTTCACAACATCCTAAGGCAGGGAGTTCCACAGGCTGACTGTGCACTGAGTGAAGAAATACTTCCCTTTGCTTGTTTGTTTGAAACCTGCTGCCTATTAATTCCATTGGGTGACCCCTAGTTCTTGTGTTATGAGAAGTAGTAAACAACATTTCCTTATCTACTTTCTCTACACCAGTCATGATTTTATAGACCTCAGTCATATCTTCCCTTAATCGTCTCTTTTCCAAGCTGAAAAGTCTCAGTCTTATTAATCTCTTCCCATATAGAAACCGTTCCATACCCCTAATAATTTTGTTGCCCCTTTCTGAACCTTTTCCAATTCGAATACATCTTGATATGGGGCACACACATCTGCACGCAGTATTCAAGCTGTGGGCATACCATGGATTTATATAGAGGCAATGAGATATTTTCTGTCCTATTCTCTACCCCTTTCTTAATGATTCCCAGCATTCTGTTCACTTCTTCACCTGCTGCTCCACATTGAGTGGATGTTTTCAGAGAACTGTCCACAATGATTCTGAGATCTCTTTCTTCAGTGGTAACAGCTAATTTACACCCCATCATTTTATACATACAGTCAGAGTTCTGCTTTCCAATGTGCATTATGTTGCATTTATCAACATTTAATTTCATCTGCCATTTGGTTGCCCAGTCACTCAGTTTTGAGAGACTGGCTCCAAGCCCATTCCACTAGCCCCATTCCCCTCCCAACAGAAACCAGGCATCCTGGCTCCCAGTCTCTCCTCGCTCCAAGCAGCCGGAATCCACTCTGGAGGATTTACAGATTCTCTACATCCTTTCTATACAGCAGTGTCCAAAGCTGGATACAGTACTGCAGCTGTGTCCTAAGCAGAGCTGAACAGAGCGGTCCGATCACTGACTGAGACTTGCACGTTAAGCCTCCACTAATACAGCCTAACATTGCATTTGTCTTTTCTGAAACGGCAAGAAACACCCACTCCCCTGAGAGATGTAGCTATATCAACCTAACCCCCATGTGGACAGCATAGGATTGATGGACAAATCATTCCATTAACCTTCCTATCACATCCCAGGGAGGTGGATTACACCCTGCCATCGGTGTAAGCAGTGTCTACAACTGAAGCGCTATGGCAGCACCACTGCAGCAATTCAAGTGTAGACAAGCCCTCCAGCAGGTCTCCCAGAAAAGCATCCAGTCTGTGTCGGCAGAAATGGGGAGTTGGAGAATCCACCACTTCCCTTCGCAGTTTGTTCCAATGGTTAATCACCCTCAGTGCTAAACCTTTGCTCCTTATTTCCAACTGGAACTTGTCTGGCTTCAGCTTTTAGCCATTGGGCCTTGCTCTGCCGTTCTCCGCTAGAACACAGAGCCAGTTATGACTATTTAGGATAAATAGAGGAAGCTCCTTAAGTCTCTCAGTAGCCAGCATTTTCTGCAGCTTCCAATTATTTATGTGGCTCTTTCTTACCTTCTCCAATTTTTCAACATTGTTTTATAAATGTGAATCCCCGGTCTGGACAGTCAGTTTTCACTAATGCCATGGACAGAGGTAAAATCCTTCCACTGCTCCAACTCACCAACACCTGTTTACACATGCAGGGATCGCATCAGCCCTTTTGGCCACAGCCTGAAACTGGGAGCTCCACAGTGACTGTTAAATCCTTTTCCGAACCTCCATTCACTGACAAATTGGTCATTGACATCTGCTTTCTTAGATCTGCCAGTTAGCCAGTTTTTAGTCCCTTTAACTTGTGCTCCAGTGGTACTGTAGAGTGTTCATTACTTTCCCCTACAAAATCAAATGCCTCAGAGATATCAAAGTCTATGGCATCTGCACGGTTCCCTTGATAAGCCAAACGCCCTCTCATTAAGGGATAAATTCAGATTTATTTGACAAGACCAATTATCCATACATCATTTTATTGACGGGCATTAATTATATTCCAAACTTTTTTTGAACTAATCAAATATCAGCTTTTTCATTATTTCTTATCTTGTCAAAGCTTTTTTTCTCAACATTACCTTTCTTTTTTATAATTTACTTTTAACAGACACCTGTCCTGCGTTTGATTCTTTCTTTCTTTCTTTCTGCTGCCTGAATGTGGATTTCTGGCTCACAAGGAGCTGTGTGATTGATTGGTCAGTTCATAACTCTGTTGTTCAACAGTCGATGCTAATGGACTGGAAAGTATTTCATCTCCTAATGTGAGCTTCTTTCCAAATGCAGAACAAAACTGTCTCTTGAACACATCTACCTTTTCTCCAATATAGACAAGTTTCTTTTCTACCTGTAGGAATCATCCTAAAGGTTTTCAAGGGCTTCTTTTGTACATCATATACTTAATAACCTCCTTTTTCTGATCCTTAGCTCCACCAATCATCGATATTTCCATGGTATTTAACATCCCTCATTAATTTTCATAACTTCCAATTTGTGTTGTTTCCTATCTATTTTCCCTTTCCCCCTTTTGTTATATATTACTCCCCCTGCCTAATTTCTGCCTTCTATTTAATAAACTCTTCTTAAAGAACTCCCAATTTTCATTAACATTGTCCTGTCTAAATTTTTCCTCCAAATCAATTCTGCAGATAATTTGCCTCAGTTATCTGGAATTAGCCCCTTTGAAGCACAAAGTGTTTATAGATATTACCAGTAGGGAACTTTCTCTCTTTGTTCATTTCAATATAATCATTTCAATTCTTTATTATCCTCTCTTCTATCATATCTCCCTTCTTTGACTCTTTCCTAAACAATTCTTGACCTTTCAGTCTGTCCACAAAGGACAGGCTATGCCATTCCGATAGCCTGTCTCAGAAACCCCTTTTATATCAGCTGCATCCTTTATGGACACTGGGTAACCAAAACGCAACGTGTGTGCAGAGTAGGTTATTGTCCATCCCATTCCTTATGTATCCCAAGATTGTCTTTGTTTTGGCCACTGTTGCAAAGGAGCATGTGTTTCCATGGAACTGCTCGAAATGACACTGCGATCTTTTCCCTGAGGTCTATTCTTGTTGGGGTGTTTCCCCCAGCACATGTCTTGCCAAAGGTTTGCATTTTGACTACACTCTGATTCTGAGCTACTGGGTGAATGTGGAACTCCCTACAGCATGCACTTTCTAGCCTGGCTTTCGTTGCAGTAACGAACAATAATGCTGTCATAAACAGACAGTCCAGAGTTAATTCCTCTTTTACCTGTAAATGGTTAAGAAGTTCACTTAGCCTAGCTGATACCTGGCCAGAGGAACCAATGGGGGGACAAGATGTTTTCAAAGAGGGAGGAGGGAAATCAGTCTTTGTCTGTTCAGAAAAGTTTGTGCCGGAATAGAGGATCCAGGAATCAGCCATCAAACATTTCTTAAAAGTCGTACTTGTTTAAAAAAGGACTGTATTAAATAATGTTTATTTTCTTTTGTGACTTCATTTTGCATAGAGGGGGAATCAAATTGGGCTTCTTTGTTAACTAAGGTTTTGCCCACAGGGACATCCTTTGTGTTTTAAATCCGTTGTCTGTGAGAGTAGCTTGCATGCTAATCTCACAGATGTTTTTTTCTCACCCTTCTTCTTTAACTAAAAGTCTTCTTTTAAGAAACTGAATGATTTTTCCTTGTTTTAAGATCCAAGGGTTTTTTGGATCTGGGCTCACCAGGAATTGGTGGGAGGTGAATCAGTCTCAGTCCTGCCACGAAAAGGGGGATAAGGACTGGGGAAATATTTCACAGGTAAGACAGAGTTTCCAAATGATTCTCCCATAAATGTTTGTTTAAACTATTTGATGGTGGCAGCTGCTAGATCTAAACTGTTAAGTAAGCTTAGGGGTTATCTCATGCAGGTCCCCACATCTGTACCCTAAAGTTCAGAGTGGGGGGTGACACCTTGGCAAATGTATAACCAGTATCCTCACTCATTTTATTCCTGCGGATACCTATTAATGTTTCCCACATCACAACACATTATTGACACATGGAGCAGCATAAAATATGGAATTGGCATTAGAAGGGTCATTTGTTCATAATTCATTTTTCTGAATAATTAAAATGTCATTTTTCTGTGTGTGAAGAGTGACCAATCAGCTTCACCCACGAGAATGGCCTCCATTAGTACATGCAGTGTCTCATATTAATATTGTCTCTCCACCCAGGCATTTGTATTGTGACCATCACCCTACAGCCTGGGCACATACAGAAAGTCAGGAGAACATACGGTACATGCAGGAGAGACCGTTCTGCCTCAGAGTTGGACACCTTCTCCCCTACTCCATGTCAGATTCCAACACAACCGATTTCACCAACCCCTCCACCTTCATCCTGCTGGGCATTCCTGGCCTGGAGGCGGCCCACGTCTGGATCTCCATCCCCTTCTGCACCATGTACGTCATAGCCATCTTGGGGAACTTCACCATCCTGTTCATTGTGAAGATGGAGGTGAGCCTCCATGGCCCCATGTACTATTTCCTCTGCTTGCTGGCTGTCACCGACCTGATCATGTCTACGTCCATCCTGCCCAAAATGCTGAGCATCTTCTGGTTCAGTGCCAGGGAGATCAGTTTCAGTGCCTGCCTCACCCAGCTGTATGTCTTTCACTCCTTCTCAGTGATAGAGTCAGGAATCTTCGTGGCCATGGCTTTCGATCGCTATGTGGCCATTTGTAATCCCCTGAGACATGCAACCACACTGACAAACCGTGTGGTGGCTAAGATCAGCCTGGCCGTGGTGCTGCGTGGCAGCATGCTCGTATTACCCTACCCCTTCCTGTTGAGGCAGTGGCCATATTGCAGAACCAACATCATCCCTCAGCCATACTGTGGCCACATGGTCGTATTGAAGCTGGCCTGTGCCGACATCCGCATCAGCAGTTACTATGGCCTCTTTGTACTATTCTGTGTGATGGGTCTAGATGTCATTTTTATTATTTTGTCCTATACTCAGATCCTCAGGGCCATCTTCTCCCTCCCCACAAAGGATGCTCGTCTCAAGACTTTGGGGACCTGCAGCTCCCACCTATTTTCCATCTTAGTCTTTTACATCCCAGATCTATTCTTCTCTCTCTTTTACCGGTTTTACCAGAATGTGCCCCTGCATTTCCACATTCTCGTAGTCAATGTGTACTACATGATGCCCTCCATGCTGAACCCCATCATCTACGGGGTGAGGACCAAACAGATCTGGGGGAGGGTGCTTCGGCTCTTTACTCATAAAGGGACATAAAGTTTTATCCTGACTCTCTGACTGAGTCTGTGCAGAGATGGCTGGTGACAGGTGCTGTGCCCTCTTCCCTGAATCACTTACTGGGCAATCAGAGAGACATTAAACCCTTTCCTGACCTTACTGTGTACTGTCAGCTTTGGAATCAGTCTGGGTACAATTCATTAACACATAGGGTTTCCACCTTTCAGTATTTGGTAACTGAACTCTTGAGTCTCCTGCACCCTCTCTTACTATTCCCTCAAGGCTCTGCCCCTTGCCCCACCTATTCCCCCAAAGTTCTGCTCACTTAAGAACATAAGAACAGCTACACGGGTTCAGACCAAAGGTCCATCCAGCCCAGTATCCTGTCTTCCAACAGTATCCAATGCCAGGTGCCCCAGAGGGAGTGAACCTAACACGTAATGATCAAGTGATCTCTCTCCTGCCATCCATCTCCATCATCTGACAAACAGAGGCTAGGGACACCTTTCCTTACGCATCCTGGCTAATAGACATTAATGGACTTAACCACCAGGAATTTATCCAGTTCTCTTTTAAATTCTGTTCTAGTTCTATCCTTCACAGTATCCTCAGGCAAGGAGTTCCACAGATTGACTGTGCGCTGTGTGAAATACTTCCTTTTGTTTGTTTTAAACCTGCTGCCCATTAATTTCATTTGGTGACCCCTAGTTCATATATTATGGGAACAAGTAAATAACTTTTTCTTATTCAGTTTCTCCACATCACTCATGATTTTATATACCTCTTTTCTTTAATCCTCTGAACATTTTCTAATGCCAGTATATCTTTTTTGAGATGAGAAGAACACAGTATTCATAATTTGAGCGTACCATGGATTTATATAAGGGCAATAAGATATTCTCCGTATTATTATCTATCCCTTTTTTAATATTTGGAGTTATTTTTTCCAACGTGCATTACTTTACACATCGGAAAAAACTTCTCCGTTTCCCTTCCTCCATCACTCACTGGATCAGCTCTGACTCCTCCCCCCCCAACTGGGCTCACTCTGCCGTAGGGCTGGGAAGGAGCTTGCAGTGAGTGCAGTGGAGACCCAGCTCTGGGGCCCACAGGCCACTCAGCAGCAGAGAGGGAAGCCAGGAAGCCCCACACAAATAGCTGAGGCTTGGGAGCAGAGCTGTGAGGCAGGCAGGTAAGGCTGTGCACCGGACAGCTTGTGAGCCCTGACCCTCGCCTACCAATTCCTGAGGGCAGAGACCTTTGTCTGCCTTATTTCCTTAGCTTTCAGCTCCTCTTTGTCCCTCCCTTCTGGGGGCCTGTATCAGACAGGATTCCTACAATGGGTGTGGGCCGGGAGCTCTTTGTTATCCAAACTTTGGTGCACAAATGAGTCTTTAAAATGTATTGTTCTAAATAATCAATGCAGTGCAGACTGCCTGAGTCCATTTCAGATGATAGCTAAAGTTTGCCACTTTTGCCCTCTTTTTCGTTTGTTAAGGATAGAGAAGTGTTGCAGCCGCATAAGCAATGTAGTTGTCTAAACAATATCTTCTGTGTGAAGTAATGGTACCTCTCCTCTCCCTTCTTTTCCCCAGCTACTTACATGTGTTCAGGGTCATGATTCCTTCCTCCCTCCTCCCCCCCCCCATAAATTGCTGATTAAGGAAAGTTGTGCTTACAATTGTTGTAAAGAAACATGTGTTTGACGCTATAAACAGTAAACATGGGCAGGTATAATAATATGCGTGATATGGCTATTGCTATTCATTATATGGGGGTTGATATCACTAAAGAAGGGTTTGAGGCTGTTTTACAAATGTGTGTATTTACATAATATCTTAGATAAAAGAGAGTCAGGTGATTAACCTGGGGTTTACTCAACAGTTGGGTCGAGGTGAACAAGTACTGCAATAAATGGGTCCGTTCTCTCAATCCGCCTCTGGGTCCTCCTGTTCCTTCTTTCCATCTCTAACGTGATCATTGTATGTGAAGTTATAAAGATTTGCTATGTACGTGAAAAGTGCAAACTCAGGCATTTAGGGATTAATAACAAGAATTTTTGTTTTACGCTGGGGACTCATCAGCTGGAATGAACAGAGAAGGAAAAGGAACTCTGAGTATTGGCTGATCACAGGATGACTATGAGCTGCCAATGTGATGTGGTCATAAAAAATACTAATGCGGTCTTCGAATGCATCAGGCGAGGTATTTCCAGTAGAGGTAAGGAGGCATTAGTACCGTTACACAAGGCACTGGTGAGACTTCATAGACTCATAGACTCATAGACTCTAGGACTGGAAGGGACCTCGAGAGGTCATCGAGTCCAGTCCCCTGCCCTCATGGCAGGACCAAATACTGCCTAGACCATCCCTGATAGACATTTATCTAACCTACTCTTAAATATCTCCAGCGATGGAGATTCCACAACTTCCCTAGGCAATCTGTTCCAGTGTTTAACTACCCTGACAGTTAGGAACTTTTTCCTAATGTCCATCCTAAATCTCCCTTGCTGAAGTTTAAGCCCATTGCTTCTTGTTCTATCATCGGAGGCCAAGGTGAACAAGTTCTCTCCCTCCTCCTGATGACACCCTTTTAGATACCTGAAAACTGCTATCATGTCCCCTCTCAGTCTTCTCTTTTCCAAACTAAAAAAACCCAATTCCTTCAGCCTTCCTTCATAGGTCATGTTCTCAAGACCTTTAATCATTCTTGTTGCTCTTCTCTGGACCCTCTCCAATTTCTCCACATCTTTCTTGAAATGCGGGTGCCCAGAACTGGACACAATACTCCAGTTGAGGCCTAACCAGTGCAGAGTAAAGCGGAAGAATGACTTCTCGTGTCTTGTTTACAACACACCTGTTAATGCATCCCAGAATCATGTTTGCTTTTTTTGCAACAGTATCACACTTTTGACTCATATTAAGCTTGTGGTCCACTATGACCCCTAGATCTCTTTCTGCCATACTCCTTCCTAGACAGTCTCTTCCCATTCTGTATGTGTGAAACTGATTGTTCCTTCCTAAGTGGAGCACTTTGCATTTATCTTTATTGAACTTCATCCTGTTTACCTCAGACCATTTCTCCAACTTGTCCAGATCATTTTGAATTTTGACCCTGTCCTCCAAAGCAGTTGCAATCCCTCCCAGTTTGGTATCGTCCGCAAACTTAATAAGCGTACTTTCTATGCCAACATCTAAATCGTTGATGAAGATATTGAACAGAACCGGTCCCAAAACAGACCCCTGCGGAACCCCACTTGTTATACCTTTCCAGCAGGATTGGGAGCCATTAACAACTACTCTCTGAGTACGGTTATCCAGCCAGTTATGCACCCACCTTATAGTAGCCCCATCTAAATTGTACTTTCCTACCTTATCTATAAGAATATCATGCGAGACTGTATCAAATGCCTTACTAAAGTCTAGGTATATCACATCCACCGCTTCTCCCTTATCCACAAGGCTCGTTATCCTATCAAAGAACGCTATCAGATTAGTTTGACACGATTTGTTCTTTACAAATCCATGCTGGCTATTCCCTATCACCTTACCACCTTCCAAGTGTTTGCAGATGATTTCTTTGATTACCTGCTCCATTATCTTCCCTGGCACAGAAGTTAAACTAACTGCTCTGTAGTTTCCTGGGTTGTTTTTATTTCCCTTTTTATAGATGGGCACTATATTTGCCCCCTTCCAGTCTTCTGGAATCTCCCCCGTCTCCCATGATTTCCCAAAGATAATAGCTAGTGGCTCAGATACCTCTTCCATTAACTCCTTGAGTATTCTAGGATGCATTTCATCAGGCCCTGGTGACTTGCAGGCATCTAACTTTTCTAAGTGATTTTTTACTTGCTCTTTCCTTATTTTCTCTTCTAAACCTACCCTCTTCCCGTAAGCATTCACTATACTAGACATTCCTTCAGACTTCTCAGTGAAGACCGAAACAAAGAAGTCATTAAGCATCTCTGCCATTTCCAATTCTCCTGTTACTGTTACCCCCTCCTCATTGAGCAGTGGGCCTACCCTGTCCTTAGTCTTCCTCTTGCTTCTAATGTATTGATAAAAAGTCTTCTTGTTTCCCTTTATTCCCATAGCTAGTTTGAGTTCATTTTGTGCCTTTGCTTGTCTAATCTTGCCTCTGCATTCCTGTGTTATTTGCCTATATTCATCCTTCGTGATCTGACCTAGTTTCCATTTTTTATATGACGCCTTTTTATTTTGTAGGTCACGCAAGATCTCAAGGGTAAGCCAAGGTGGTCTTTTGCCACATTTTCTATCTTTCCTAACCATCGGAATAACTTGCTTTTGGGCCCTTAATAGCGTCCCTTTGAAAAACTGCCAACTTTCCTCAGTTGTTTTTCCCCTCAGTCTTAATTCCCATGGGACCTTGCCTATCAGCTCTCTGAGCTTACCAAAATCTGCCTTCCTGAAATCCATTATCTCTATTCTGCTGTACTCCCTTCTACCTTTCCTTAGAATTGCAAATTCTATGATTTCATGATCACTTTCACCCAAGCTTCCTTCTACTTTCAAATTCTCAACAAGTTCCTCCCTATTGGTTAAAATCAAGTCTAGAACAGCTTCCCCCCAGTAGCTTTTTCAACTTTCTGAAATAAAAAGTTGTCTGCAATGCAGTCCAGGAACTTATTGGATAGTCTTATCCCCGCGGTGTTATTTTCCCAACATATATCTGGATAGTTGAAGTCCCCCATCACCACCAAATCTTGGGCTTTGGATGATTTTGATAGTTGTTTGAAAAAAGCCTCATCCACCTCTTCCGCCTGATTAGGTGGCCTGTAGTAGACTCCCAGCACGACATCACCTGTGTTTTTCACCCCTTTTAGCCTAACCCAGAGACTCTCCACCTTTCCGTCTCCTATGTCCATCTCCACCTCAGTCCAAGTGTGTACATTTTTAATATATAAGGCAACACCTCCTCCCTTTTTCCCCTGTCTATCCTTCCTGAGCAAACTATACCCATCCGCACCAACATTCCAGTCATGTGTATTATCCCACCAAGTTTCAGTAATGCCAATAAAGTCATAGTTGTATTTATTTATTAGCACTTCCAGTTCTTCCTGCTTATTACCCATACTTCTTGCATTTGTATAAAGGCATCTAAGATACTGGTTTGATCTTACCTCCCAGCTTTGCCCTGACCCTCCTTCCTCTCTGCCATTATAGCCCGTGCTCCCTCCTGTTTCCAACCCATCTCCCAGGTCTTGTTCCCCACTTACCTGTGGGCTTTGCTCACCTATCCCCGTCGAACCTAGTTTAAAGCCCTCCTTACTAGGTTAGCCAGTCATCTGGAATATTGTGTGTAGTTCTGGTCTCCCATGTCTAAGAAGGATGAATTCAAAGTGGAACAGGTACAGAGAAGCGCAGCTAGGATGATCCGAGAAATGGAAAACCTGTCATATGGAAGGAGACTCAAAAAGCTTGGCTTGTTCAGCCTAACCAAAAGAAGGCTGAAGGCAGATATGATTGCTCTTCATAAATACATCGGTACCAATGTGGACACAAGAACAAATGGGTATAAACTGACCATCTGGAAATTTAGACTTGAAATTAGATGAAGGTTTCTAATCATCAGAGAAGTGAAGCTCTGGAACAGCCTTCCCAGGGGAGTAGTGGGGGCAAAAGACATATCTAGCTTCAAGACTAAACTTGATGAGTTTATGGAAGGCATGGTATGATGGGATAGCCTAATTTTTGGCAATTAATTGATCTTTGACTATTAGCGATAAATATGCCCAATGGCTTGTGATGGGATGTTAGATGGGGCGGGATCTGAGTTACTACAGATAATTCTTTCCTGGGTGTTGGCTGGTGAGTCTTGCCCACATGCTCAGGGTTTAGCTGATCACCATATTTGGGGTCACGAAGGAATTTTCCTCCAGGGCAGACTGGGGGGTTCTCACCTTCCTCTGCAGTGTGGGACATGGGTCACTTGCTGGAAGATTCTCTGCACCTTTAAGTCTTTAACCCATGATTTGAGGACTTCAGTGGCTCAGACATAGGTTAGGGATTTCTTACAGGAGTGGGTGGGTGAGATTCTGTAGCCTGCACTGTGCAGGAGGTCAGACTAGACGATCATAATGGTTCCTTCTGACCTTAAAGTCTATGATTCTATGTGTTACTGAAAGATGCTGTGAAGCTGAAAGCACACTCAGCTCGCTTTTGGGGCACAACAATGAAGAGGCTACGCAGTGATAGTGACCCTTCAGAAAAGACACTGGACTCAGTGTTCATCCAGAATTTGAGTTATGGCTGCTATGACTCTGGGGCATGCACGATCCTGTGACCTGACCACAGGAAATGAACTCCATTTTGGTATCTGTATTTTTCCACAAACTGGGCTGGGAACTTAGCTTGGAACAAAGGGTACCCACCATGTGAAAGACGATAAAAATGGGGAGTGCCATCATCACTTGTCTTCACTCCCCTCACAAGAGAAAACCTGGCCAGACAGGAGAAACAAGGATTAAACTGGTGGAAGTGGTGGTCTCAGGCTAAAGGGATTTCTGGGCTGTTAATGGGAGCTTGGTGAACTGCTTCTATCATCAGTGAGGGTGAGATATTGCTAATTCAAATCCTATCTGTCTAGTATATGAGGCTCTGTTAGCTTTTTTGGTTTTTTGCTAAGTAATATGCTTTGATCTGTTTGCTGTCACTTATAATAACTTAAAATCAATCTTTCTGTCATTAATAAACTTGTTTTATCATTTATCCTAACCTGACTTTTGAGTGAAGTATCTGGGGAAATCTCAGCTTGAGAAACACAGGCTATTGCATATCTTCCCCACATCGAGGGGAGAGGGAAACTAACTATATTAATGACCTTGAACAGTACTGATCTCCGTGCAGTGCAAGATAGTATAATTCTGGGTTTCTACTGCAGCAGGGGTGCAAGGCTGGGGAGATGGGAAATCGTCTGGTGCTCCACTGTAAAACGATAAATGGCTTAGGTAAAGCATTCAGGTGACTTGCTTGGGTGTGTGATGCCACCTCTGTGGGGTTGGGTGACAGCAGTCCCTAGGGAGAGTGGCTGTGTAACATCAGGAGAGCAGCATGAGAAAGGTCAACCCAGCTGAAGTGTTAGGAGACACATCGGTTCCAATGTCTCCCAGACTTACCCCGCGTGACAACCTGTTACAACCATTTCTATCTAGTAAAGGCCTATACCATGCTCAGGATTTCCTTTCTTTCTAATATACTTAAAAATCATCTTCTTTTCCTTAACCTGCTAGCCATGGATTTGTCTCTGGTGTCTTTTGCTGCCCATATCCATTTTCCATACTTCATAACTTCTCATTTCTATCTATTGTTATCCTCTTCCCCTGCTTTAGAGGCACTGATGGATCATCTCCTCCTGTTAATTGATGGATGGCAGACACTCATACTCAGCCTTCTGGATCTCTTTGCATTGTTTGAACCTGTTGGCAATGAGATACTGCTGTCTCACTTAGCAGGCAGCCAGAGTCCAGACGAATGCTCTAAATTGGTCTGAATCCTTCTTGACAGAATGTACCCAAGTAGCGGTGGAGTCCCACAGGATCAATTCTCTCTCTGGGGCTTTTCAACATCGCCATGCAGCTTCTATGGGAACTGGTCATACAACATGGACCCTGACAACAATAATATTCAGGTAACACTGAGCTCCTCTGATCCTTCATGTACGACAACACTGCTATCACTAAAACCATTCGTTTCTTGGACAAAATAGCTGTCTGAAACTAAAGCCAAGCAAGACAGAGGTGAGGATAAGTCCTTCAATGGCTGTTAGCCAGGATGAGCAGGGATGATGTCCATAGCCTCTCTCTTTCAGAAGCTGGCAGTGGACAAGTGGGGATGGATCACTTGATGATTCCCTGTTCTGTCCATTCCCTCTGGCGCACCTGGCACTGGCCACTGTCGGCAGATAGGATACTTGGCTGGATGCACCTTTGGGCTGATCCAGTGTGACTGTTCTTACATTCTTATGTTCACTGAGGTATGGAATGGCATGTTGGTGTTGTATTGTGTTTACCTAGGTATGGGTATCTCTTGTGATATCTAAAGTAGAGGAATTGTTTTGGCAAGCTGTAACCAGAGTTCCATGGGGGGCCACACTGAAATTGTTCAGTTAGGGGAAACTGCAAAAATAAGATTGACAATCCCCCAAATGGACAGTTCTTCCTTTACCAAGCCAGTAACAAAAGAGCTTTCACAACGTTTTACTGGTTACACAGAAACCAAAACACAGTTCCCTCAAAGCCCCCCAGCCTTGGGCTTCCACCCAGACAGTAAGTCAAGTATGATGATCATATAAAATCCTGTTCATCATCTAAAACATCACATATAAAAGTTCTGGATGTCCCAAAGGATCAGACACATCACCTCCCTGTTCAGTGAATATTTCAGATCTTACCCAAATACACCCTTCAAGCCAATTCTTATTAATTAAACTAAGATTTATTTATACACTGGTTTGATTATTTACATGTACATTGGCCAAACCGGACAGTCTCTATGCAAAAGAATAAATGGACACAAATCTGACTTCAGGAATCATAACATTCAAAAACCAGTGGGAGAACACGTCAACCTCTCTAACCACTCAGTGACAGACTTGAAGGTGGCAATTTTGAAACAAAAAAACTTCAAAAACAGACTCCAAAGAGAGACTGCTGAACTCAGTTAACTTAGGTTAAGATACAATTGACTTAGGTTTAAACAGAGACTGGGAATGGTTGGGTCATTACACTAATTGAATCTATTTTCCCTATGTTCAGTTCTCCTCACACCTTCTATTGGTCATCTCAATTATCACTTCAAAGGTTTTTTTTTTCTCCTGCTGAAGATAGCTCAGCTCAATTGATTGGACTCTTCCTGTTGGTATGCGTACTCCCAACTTTTCATGTTCTCTGTATGTATAAATATTTCCTGTCTGTGTGTTTCATTCTATTCATCTGAACAAGTGAGCTACAGCCGAAGAAAGCTTATGCTGAAATAAATGTGTTAGTCTCTAAGGTGCAACAAGTACTCTTGTTCTTTTTATCCTATTTACCGCAGATCATTTTTCCAGTTTGTCCAGATCATTTTGAATTTTCATCCTATCCTCCAAAGCATTTCCAACCTCTTCCAAGTTTGGTATCATCCGCAAACTTTATAAGTGTACTCTCTATGCCATTATCTATATTGTTGATGAAGACATTGAAAAGAACCAGACCCAGAACTGATCCCTTTGGAACCCCTCTCGTTATGTCTTTCCAGCCTAGAATCTTCTAGTCCAATCCCTTGCTTAAAGCCAACTCCAACTAAATCATCCCAGCCAGGTGTTTGTGAAGCCTGACCTGAAAAAAACTTATAAGGAAGGAGATTCCACCACTTCCCTAGGTAACCCATTCCAGTGCTTCTCCACCCTCCTAGTAACATCATAAGAACATAAGAACAGCTGTACCGGGTCAGACCAAAGGTCCATCTAGCCCAGTATTTGTCTACTGACAGTGGCCAATGCCAGGTACCCGAGAGGGAGTGAAGCTAACAGGCAATGATCAAGTGATCTCTCTCCTGCCATCCATCTCCATCCCCTGATGAACAGAGGCTAGGGACACCATTCTTTACCCTTCCTGGCTAATAGCCATTTATGGACTTAGCCACCATGAATTTATCCAGTTCCCTTTTAAACATTGTTATAGTCCCAGCCTTCACAACCTTCTCAGGTAAGGAGTTCCACAAATTGACTGTGCGCTGCGTGAAGAAGAACTTCCTTTTATTTGTTTTAAACCTGCTACCTATTAATTTCATTTGGTGACCCCTAGTTCTTGTATTATGGGAATAAGTAAATAACTTATCCTTATTCACTTTCTCCACATCACTCAGGATTTTATATACCTCTGTCATATCCCCCCTTAGTTTCCTCTTTTCAAAGCTGAAGAGGCCTAGCCTCTTTAATCTTTCCTCTTATGGGACCCTCTCCAAACCCCTTGTCATGGTATAATTCCCCACTCTGAACCTTAGCGTCCATAAGATGGGGTACCAGCATGAATTCCTCTAAGCTCAGTTACCAGCTTAGAACTTGTAGCGCTGCCACCAACCAGGAATTCCAGTGCCTGGTCACTCTGGTCCCCCCAAAACCTTGCCCGGAGACCCCCAAGAACCAGTCCCTCTGCATCTTAATACAAGGAAAGTAAACCCTTTCCCTCAGCATTGCCTCTCCCAGGCTTCTCCTCCCTGGGTTCCCCTGGAAGATCACTGTGATTCAAACTCCTTGAATCACAAAACAGAGAGGACAATTCACCTTCCTCCCTCCTTCTCTTTCCCCCTCCTAGACTCTTCCTGAGAGAAAGTAATCCTGGCACAGAGAGAAATCAGCCTCTCTCTCTCCCCCTTCCCTCCTCTCTCCCCACCAATTCCCTGGTGAATCCAGACCCAGTCCCCTGGGGTCTCACCAGAATAAAAAAACAATCAGGTTCTTAAACAAGAAAAGCTTTTAATTAAAGAAAGAAAAAACAGCAAAAATTATCTTTGTAAATTTAAGATGGAATATGTTACAGGGTCTTTCAGCTATAGACACTGGGAATACCCTCCTAGCCTAAGTATACAAGTACAAATTAAAATCCTTTCAGCAAAATGCACATTTGAACTCCTTCCAGCCAAATACACATTTGCAAATAAAGAAAACAAAAATAAGCCTAACTCACTTTATCTACCTAGTACTCTCTATTCTGGACATATATGAGACTGTATTAAAGAGATTGGAGAGAAACCTGGTTGTACGTCTGGTCCCTCTGAGCCCCCAGAGTGAACAACAACCAAACACTAACAGCACACACCTCCCTCAAGATTTGAAAGTATCCTGTCCTCTGATTGGTCCTCTGGTCAGGTGATAGCCAGGCTCACTGAACTTGTTAACCCTTTACAGGCAAAAGAGAAATGAAGTACTTCTGTACTATTAACTCTTACTTATCTGTTTATGTCACCCCTAATCATTTTAGATGCCCTTTTCTGAACCTTTTCTAGTTCTAGAATATCTTTTTTGAGGTAAGGAGACACATCTGTGCACAGTATTCGAGATGTGAGTGTACCATGGATTTATATAAGGGCAATAAAATATTCTCTGTCTTATTCTGTCTTATTCTCTATCCCCTTTTTAATGATTCCTAACATCCCGAGGTCACGGCGCAGACCCGGAAGTACAAAAGCTCACCTGCAGAGCTCAGTTGAGAGTCAGCCGCCGGAGAGACCAGACGTCTGTGACCAAGCTCCCTCATGGGAGACAGCAGCAGGCCACGGCCAGCCTGAGGTCTCACCGGGCCAGGCGAGCCTACCCCGAGGAGGATGGCTGAGCCTGCCCCTACCCAGCTACCCCGAGGAGGAGCTGAGCCTGCTCCTACCCAGCTACCTCAAGGAGTAGCTGGACCTACCCTTCGCTACCTACCCGGAGGAACTGATGGTGTTTGAGACAGCCGAGGACTCTAGCAGGACCCAGCTACCCTACGAGGGGGAGTGTGGAAGTATCCTGGGGCAGCCGACCCCAGTCTGGCTGCAGCACAGCCAGAGCCTATGTCAGTGTGTTGCGGCCAGGATCTCCACTGACAGCAGCTAGTTTCCGCCACTGCGAGGGCCCCGGGCTGGGACGCAGTGGAGTAGGAGGGCCTGCGTCCCCCCTGCCACGCACTCCTTGGGTGGCAGACTCTCCCTTCTCCCTGGCCTGGAGAGGCTAGGACCTCCTGCTACTGAATTACTGACTCAGTCCCTGCTTAAAGGCCTGAGTCCCTAACTGTGTGGTTGCTGCCCCGCCCTGACCTAGGGGCCTGGGCGGCCACTTGACTATTGACGCAGCCCCTGCTAAAGGGCCGGAGCCCCTAACAGTGTGTTTGCTGTCCCATACTACCGTACTGTAATTGCCCTTTTCTGAACCTTTTCTAGTGCTAGAATATCTTTTTTGAGGCAGACCCCAGACTGACGGCGAACTAGAGCAAGGCGGTGGAATACCCCACAGCCCCGCCGAGGGACGAACCTCAGGCGAGCCCTCTTACACCCCCTCAAACTGAATTTGAGACTATTGGTCCTTGTTCTGTCATCTTCCACCACTGAGAACAGTCTAGATCCATCCTCTCTGGAACCCCCTTTCAGGTAGTTGAAAGCAGCTATTAGGATGAGGCCCTGTTCTAGCAGTTGAGGTGTGAAAACCAAGGAAGGAGAAACTGCTCCAGGATTAAACACAGACTCTTTGCTGTTTCAATTGATCTAGGGAATTGATATGAGCATCCAATCCAACATCTAGGGTGCTGTATTATGAAATGCAAGGACCCAGAATAGGATTTAGAAATCATTTTGTAAAACCAACTTGTGAACTCCTAGTGCGATGCTGTGGCTGAAAGGACTGATGTCATCCTTTGATGCACAAAAATAGGAGCAGTGAGTTGGAGCTGGGGAAGGATATTACCTCTGCACATGGGATTGGTGAAACCGACTGCGTCCAGGTCTGGGGTCCACATTTCAAAAAGGCTGTTGAAAAATTTGAGAGGGTGCAGAAAAGAGCCACAAAAATGATTGGAAGCTGGAGAAACTTGAAGAGTTTCATCTATTTATCTTCTCAGAAAGATGATGAAGTGGAGACTTTCCTAGGGAGGAAACCATGTGTTGTAACGGGCTCTGTAATCTAGCAGAGAAAGGCAGAGCAAGCCCCAATGGCTGGTAGCTGAAGCCAGACAAATTCCAGCTGGAAAAAATGGCCAAATATTTACCATGGATGTGATTAACTGTTGGGACACACTGGGAAGGGAAATGGTGGATTCTCCAGCTCCCCATGTCGGCAGATCCAGACTTAATGCTTCTCTGGAAAATCTGCGCTGCAAAAAGGCACGAAACAATTGTTTGCCGTTGCTCTGACGGAAGGAGGGGCGACTGACGACATGGCTTACAGGGAAATAAAATCAACAACAGGGGAGGCTTTGCATTAAGGAGAAACACAAACCACTGTCATAGAGAGTGGCCCCCTCAAGGACTGAACTCAAAACCCTGGGTTTAGCAGGCCGTTGATTTAACAAAACAAATCAGGTCAATTTCTTGTTTCGATCCATCTATCTTTTACATCTTAGGCTGGCAGTAGACAGTGCAGTACGACTGCAAGCCATCATCATCTCCTGGTCGCTCACCAGAAGACTGTACCGTACAACTGCTAGCCATCATCATGTCCTGGCTGCTCACCAGAAGACTGTGCAGTACAACTGCTAGCCATCATCATCTCCTGGCCACTCACCAGAAGACTGTGCAGTACAACTGCTAGCCATCGTCATGTCCTGGCTGCTCACCAGAAGACTGTGCTGTACAACTGCTAGCCATCATCATCTCCTGGCCACTCACCAGAAGACTGTGCCATACAACTGCTAGCCATCATCATCTCCTGGCTACTCACCAGAAGACTGTGCCATACAACTGCTAGCCATTATCATCTCCTGGGTGCTCGCCACAAGATGGTGCAGTACGACTGCTAGCCATCATCATGTCCTGGCTGCTCACCAGAAGACGGTGCAGTACGACTGCTAGCCATCGTCATGTCCTGGGTGCTCGCCAGAAGACAGTGCAGTACGACTGATAGCCATCGTCATGTCCTGGGTGCTCGCCAGAAGACAGTGCAGTACGACTGCTAGCCATCATCATCTCCTGGGTGCTCGCCAGAAGACAGTGCAGTACGACTGCTAGCCATCGTCATGTCCTGGGTGCTCGCCAGAAGATGGGAATAACCTGGTTGAGTCACTCACATGTCTGCCTAGGCACCCCTGACCGACCTCACTGAGGTCGGCTAAAAGAGCACCCAGGAATACGACGACGGCTACCAGTCGTAATGCACTGCCTGCTGCCAAAAGGCAATGAGCTGCTGCTGTGTAGCAATGCAGTCCCATGTCTGCCAGCATCCAGGAGACGTACAGTGACAGTGAGCTGAGCGGGCTCCATGCTTGCCGTGCTATAGCGTCTGTTCAGGTAACCCAGGATAAAAGGTGTGACACCATCATCTGCCGTTGATTTCACAGAGGGAAGGAGGGAGAGGGGGGCCTGATGACATGCACCCAGAACCACTCGTGACACTGTTTTTGCCCAACCAGGCATTGGGATCTCAACCTAGAATTCCAATGGGCAGCGGAGACTGCAGGAACTGTGGAATAGCTACCCACAGTTACACACAACTGCCCACAGTGCAACGCTACAGAAATCGACGCTCACCTCGGTACTGTGGACACAGTCCGCCAACTTAATCCACTCAGAGCAGGTCTCGGCAACCTTTCGGAAGTGGTGTGCCCAGTCTTCAGTTATTCACTCTGATTGAAGTTTTCGCGTGCCGGTAATACATTTTAACATTTTTAGAGGTCTCTTTCTATAAGTCTATACTATATAACTAAACTATTGTTGTATGTAAAGTAAATAAGTTTTTTTTAAAGTTTAAAAAGCTTCATTTAAAATTAAATTAAAATGCAGAGCCCCCTGGACTGGTGGCCAGGACCCAGGCAATGTGAGTGCCACTGAAAATCAGCTCGTGTGCCGCTTTCGGCACCTGTGCCATAGGTTGCTTACCCCTGACTTAGAGCATTTTGTGTGGGGAACGCACAATCGACTGTATAAAAATGATTTCTAAAAACACGACTTCTATAAATTCGACCTAATTTTCTAGTGTAGACATACCCTAAGTTAAGGATCATTAGGTGAGACAGAAAGCATTGCTAGGCACTTAAAAGATCGGAAGCAAAGGGTAGGAATAAATGGTGAGAATGGAGACAGGTAAATAGCGGTGTCCCTGGGACTGTCCTGGGACCAGTCCTATTCAACACATTCATAAATGACTGGGAAAAGGGGTAAACATTGAGGTGGCAAAATTTGCATATGATACAAAACTACTCAAAATAGTTAAGTCCCAGGCACACTCTGAAGAGCTGCAAAAGGAACTCTCAAAACTGTGACTGGGCAACAACATGGAAAATGAAAAGCAATGTTGATAATGCAAAGTAATGCACACTGGAAAACATAATCCCAACTATACATATAAAATCATGGAATGTAAATTAGCTGTTATCACTCAAGAAAGAGATATTGGAGTCATTGTAGATAGTTCTCTGAAAACATCCACTCGATGTGCAGTGGCAGTCAAAAAAAGCAAACAGAATTTTTGGAATCATTAAGGAAGGGGTAGATAATAAGACAGAAAATATCATAATGCCTCTCTTGAATACTGCGTGCAGATCTGGCCACCCCACATCGAAAAAGATATATTGAAATTGGAAAAGATTTAGAAAAGGGCAACAAAGATGATTAGGAGTATGGAATGGCTTCTGTAGGAGGAGAAATTAATAAGCCTGGGGCATTTCAGCTTGGAAAAGAGATAACTAAGGGGGGATATGTTTGAGGTCTATAACCTCATGATTAGTGTGGAGCGATTAAATAAGGAAGTGCTATTTACTCCTTCTCATAATACAAGAACTATGGGTCACCAAACGCAATTAATAGGCAGCTGGTTTAAAACAAACAAAAGGAAGTGTTTATTCACACAAGGTATTGTCAACCTTTGGAACTCTTTGCCAGAGTTGTGAAGTCCAAGGCTATAACAGGGTTCAAAACAAGAACTATATAAATTCATGGGGCAGATAGGTCCATCAATGGCTTTTAATCAGGATGGGCAGGGACATCGTCCCTAGCCTCTGTTTGCCAGAAGCTGAGGATGAGCGGCAGGGAATGGATTACTTAATTATTTCCTGTTCTATTCATTCTGTCTAGAGCACCTGGCATTGGCCATTGTTAGAAACAGGATAGTGGCTAGATGGACCTTTGGTCTGACCCAGTATGGCATTCATATGTTCTTATTTTCAGTAAGTGATTCAGGAAAGATGCCTCTGCACTCCTGAACACCAGGAGAAAACTTTAAGTCCCTTTATGAGCAAAGATCCAGAGAAGCCTGTTCTGTATCTGTTTGGTCCTCACCCCGTATATGATGGGGTTCAGCATGAGGGGCACCAGGAGGTACATATTGGCAATGAGAACATGGAAATGTGGGGCCACATTGTGGCCAAATCGGTGTGTCAGGATGGAGAAGAGACCGGGGATGTAAAAGGCTAAGATGACACAGAGGTGGGAGACGCAGGTCCCAAAAGTCTTGAGTCAGGCATCCTTTGTGGTGAGGCCTATGATAACCCTGAGAATTTGAGTATAGGACACAGCAATAAAAAACACATCCAGACCTGCGGTGAAGAATACCAAAGACAGGCCATAGTAATTACTGGCACTAATGTCAGCACAGGCCAACTTGACCACAGCTATGTGATCGCAGTAGGTATGGGGGATGATGCTGGTTCTGTAATAGGGGCACCGCCACACCAGGAAGGGATTGGGTAGTACGAGTAAGCTCCTGCGTAGTACTACAGTGAGACTGATTTTGGCCACCATGGGGTTTGTCAGGGTGGTGGAATGTCTCAGGGGATCGCAGATGGCTACATACCTATCCAAAGCCATGGCCACAAAGATCCCAGATTTCATTGCTGAGAAGCAGTGAATGAAGTACATCTGCATGAGACAGGCACTGAAACTGATCTCCCTAGAATTGAGCCAGAAGATGCTCAGTGTTTTGGGAACAGTGGTCTTGGACAGGACCAGGTCGGTGACGGCCAGCATGCAGAGGAAATAGTACATGGGCCCATGGAGGCTCGGCTCTATCCCCACAATGAACAGGATGGTGAAGTTCCCCAAGATGGCTATGGCGTACACGGTGAAGAAGGGGATGGAGATCCAGACATGGGCCACTTCCAGGCCAGGAATTCCCAGTAGGATGAAGGTGGAGGGGTTGTTGAAGTCAGTTGTGTTGGAATCTGACATGGAGTAGGGGAGAAGGTGTCCAACTCTGAGGCAGAACGGTGTCTCCTGCATGTACTGTATGTTCCCCTGATTTCCTGTATGTGCCCATGCTCTAGGGTGATGGTCGCAGTACAAATGCCTGAATGAAGAGACAATGTTAATATGAGACACTGCATGTGCTACTGGAAACTGTTCTCGTGGGACAAACAGATTGGTCACACTTCACACACTGAAAATGACATTTTTGTTATTCAGAGAAATTAATTATGAAATAATGATCATACTTATGCAAATTCCATATTTTATTGTGCTCCATGTGTGGGAAACGATAATAGGCACCAACAGGAAACACTAGGGTAGATATGCCTTATAATAGGAGGGAGAATAAACTGCTTTGGATCTGTGTTCAGTTATGGTGACCCAGTCTCTATAGAGGATCATATATCAGGCTTGGAAAGAGCCTCAGGAGATCATCTAGTCCAACCTCCTGCTCAAAGCAGGGAACATTCCCAGATTTTTTTTTTATTAAACCCCAAGTTCCCTAAATAGCCCTCTCAAGGATTGAACTCACAAGCCTGGGATTAGCAAGCTAATCCTCAAACCTCTGAGCTATCCCTCCATAGTAGCAGATAGAAAGGGGATTTCCAAGAAACTCTATGAGACTAGGGGAGGCTGCCATATGTAGAAAGACTGGAAAGACTTGGACTGTTTCATTTAGAGAAGAGATACATAAGGGGGCATATGATAGATGAGAGGAAAATAAAGAATGGAACAGTTTACATTCCAATGGACAGAGAGAGAACAGTTCCCAACCAGTAATATCTAGAGATACTTAGTGCTTCCAAAGGCTAAATCCGCAAAGCTGAGGAAATCATCAGTAAAACTGATGGTGAAGAATTTTTCAGAGAGAAAATGGGAATGAAACTTGGGAGTTCTTTAAGATGAGTATATTAAATAGCTGTAAAAAGCAACAAAGAATCCTGTGGCACCTTATAGATTAACAGATGTATTGGAGCATAAGCTTTCAGGGGTGAATACCCACTTCGTCAGATGCAAGTCATGGAAATTTCCAGGGGCAGGTATGTATATGCAAGCAAGAATCAGTCTAGAGATAACAAAGTTAGTTCACTCAGGGAGGATGAGGCCAGTTTGGCTGATGTACATAGCAGAGGGGCATTTCTGGCACATGATGATGTATATAACATTGGTGGCCGTGCAGGCAAATGAACAGGTGATGTTGTAGCTGATCTGGTTAGGTCCTGTCATGGTGTCGCTGGTGTAGATATGTGCATGCAACAAACTTCAATGCCAACTCTGCGCACATATCTACACCAGCAACACCATGACAGGACCTAACCAGATCAGCCACAACATCACCCATCCATTCGCATGCACGTCCACCAATGTAATATACACCATCATGTGCCAGAAATGCCCCTCTGCCATCTACATCGGCCAAACTGGCCTCATCCTCCCTGAGTGAACTAACCTTGTTATCTTTAGACTGATTCTTGCCTGCACATTTATACCTGGTTGTGGAAATTTCCACTGCATACATCTGACAAAGAGGGTATTCGCCCCCGAAAGCTCACGCTCCAATATGTCTGTTAGCCTGTAAGGTGCCACAGGACTCTTTGTCGCTTTTTACAGATCTAGACTAACATGGCTACCCCTCTGATACCTGATTAAACAGCTAAAAAGCCATGATACCACAGTCATGAATATAGACAAATTTGGCTAAAAACCCACTCCAGTGGCAAAGTGAAGGCAGCTATCGTGGGGCAGGGAAAAGCAATATATAAAATATATAAAAATGGGGGGAAATCGAGAATATAGATAGCAAGAACGAGAAATTGGAAGTTATGATTGATAAAGGGCATTAAAGATATCAGGGAAAAATCCTTGCTTGGATGTTATTAAGTATTTTAACAACAAAAGAAATCCTATAAAAGGTTTAGGCAAAATTCTAGAGGGAGAAAGGAAACTTGTTAATGTTGCAGAAAAGGTAGATATATTTCATATATATTTTTGTTCTGCACTTGGAAAGAAGCAATATGATGTACTCATACCACATGAGGTGATGACACACTTTAATGTTCTCCATCAGCAATCAAGGAGAACATTAAAGAGCATCTACATAGAACCTTAGAATTACAAACACCAGAGTTACGAACTGACCAATCAACAACATGTCTCCTTTGGAACCAGAAGTGCAAAATCAGGCAGCAGCTGAGCCAAAACAAAAAAAAAATGCAAATACAGAACAGCACTGTGTTAAATGTTAACTATTAAAAAGATAAAGGGAAAGTTTTAAACAATTGAAATTTAATGAAAAAATGGAAAAGTTGACATGGAATTACTTCAGAAAAAGTCTAGTGATATAATTAATGCTTATCAATAACATGGTTTATGGAGAAGGTGTCTTGTCATATAAACCTGATTTCATTCTTTAATTAGAGTACATATTTGGTGGATCAAGAGAACTGTGCAGATGTGATAGACTTTGATTTCTCTGAGACATTTGACTAAGTAAGGGAAAACACTCAGATAAAAAATGAATTCTCTACTATCTCAGTACCACATACATTAAATGAAATAAAATCTGGCCACCTGAGAGACCTCAGAAAGCAGCTGACAATGGGATGTTGTCAGCAAATGCAGCTGTTTCCAGTGGGGTCCTGCAGGGATCACTTGTTGGCTCAATGTTATTCAATATTTTCACCAATGATCTGGAAACAAATATAAAATAACCGCAGATAAAATTTGTGCATAATCCAAATATCGGCAGAGCGGTTACAATGAAGTGGCCAGGGCAGCACACGGATTGATCTAGAGTGTTTGGTGAGCTGGGCCATGCAAACAAAATATTTTAATACAGTTAGATGCAAAGTGATCCTCTTGGAACAGAGAATGCAGGCAAGACCCATAGATGGGGGCACAGTATTATGGAAGGCAGGGACTGTGAAAACGATTTAGGGCTCACTGTGGATAACCTAATCATTGTAGCTCCCAGTGCAATGCTGTGGCCAAAAGCACTGATGTGATCCTTGGATGCATAAACAGGGGGTTGGTGAGTTGGAGCAGGGAAGGATTTTACCTCTGCGCATGGCATTGGTGAAACTGACTGTGTCCAGTCCCGGGGTCCACATTTCAAAAAGGATGTTGAAAAATTGAAGCTAGTGGAGCAAAAAGCCACATAAATGAACCAGGGCTGAAGAAAATTACAGAGTGTGAGAGAGACTTAAAGAGCTTTATTTATTTATCTTAAATAGTAATATTGGGGTCTTTAATCTAGCAGAGAAAGGCAAAGGAAGATCCAAGGGCTGGATGATGAAGCTAGACAATTCCAGCTGAAAATAAGGACCAAATAGTTTACACTGAGGGTATAAAGAGAAACTGAAAAGAATCCAGAGGTGATAGACAAAGATGATCTGAGGAACAGAACAGAAGCTATAAGAGAAAAGACTGAAGGAACTGGGTATTTTTACTTTGGAATATAGAAGATTGAGGGGAGGACATGCCAACAGTCTTCAGCTACTTGGGAGGGAAGCCATACGACAAAGGCTGAAGGAAAAGAAGAGATTAAGTGGAGGCATGGTAGTGGTCTTCAAATACATGAAAAGCTGCCATAAAAACGCTGGAGAAAAGTTGTTGTTTCTTGCCACAGAGGGCAGGACAAGAAGCTCTGAGTTTAAGCTACAGCACAGCAGATTTAGACTAAATCTCAGGAAAAACTTCCTAACTGCAAAAAGAGGAGGCCAATGGGACAGACGCCTTGGGAGGTTATGGAAACTCCTTCAAAGGAGGATGTCAAAAGGAGGCTGGATAATCATCTCTCTTGAATGGTTCAGATGGAACAAATTCTGCCCGTTGTGAGGGGGCTAGTGTAGCTGACACTTGCAGTGCCTTCTCACCCTCTTACTGATGTGAAATCGTAGTGTAGACCAGGCCACAGTCAAACACAAGTTATGGAGCTGAATACAGGGGTAATTGGATGAAATTTTATGGTTTGTTCTATACAGGAAGTCAAACTGGATGATTTAATGGTCCCTTTAAATCTCAAACTCTATGAATCTATCGATGAGGAAAGTAGATCAGGCTTTTATATTTAATGTGTCTCATAACATACAAACAAGGGAACATTCAATTTCATTGTAAGTCTGACCATATAACACTAATAAAAGAAAATTATTTACGTAATACATATTTGGCCAGTGGAACTCCTTGCCACATACGTTATTGTAGCGAAGAGCTTAGCTAAATGGAATTCACGCATGGATTGGTCATTGTAGGTGGTGCTGCTGGCACCGCCATTAGTTAAGCTGTCTGACACCTTCCATCAGAAGACCTGATTTTCAGTTGCTTATAAGTTTGCCAATTTTTAAGCATTTGGACAGAAATTTCCCACACTGGGTGTTGGCATCAGGCTGAATTGTTTTCTGAAACTTTCAGACATAAGAATTTAACTGGCTTCTTGAATGAAGCTATGAGAGATGTCTTGCCCTTGCTGAAAAATTCTGATAATTGTTCCAGGGAGGAGCCTTAACTGACATCGCCAGGCTTTCCAGCAGATAAAAGTCAGGTAACAGCCCCCTTCTCCACTGTTAACAACCAAGAGGGGAGGTGACAGTGTCCATGCACTAGCACACAGCTGGATCCTCAGGTCTTTACTCAGTTTTCACTCTGAGGGGAGTTGAACAAAGCATAGGCCAGGGCCTCAGAAATTGGCCTTTTATTGCACATCTCCGATCACCTTTCATCCTGAGGGATCCACTGTGCAATTGAAATGCAGCCACCTCAGGGCTGGAGTCCCTTTGCAGATGGGGGATGGAGGTGGCTAGCAAAGGGGGACATTTTGACACATGACACTGGAGCAAACTCATCACCTGTGCAAAGGGTTCTGGGATGGTCAACAGCTGTGCAGAGCAGAAAGGACCACAGATCTGTTCTCTATCCCGTCACACCCACGTATCACTCAGTTTGTTGAGCAGCAAGAGATGGTACCTGTGAATTCTGAGATGGAAGCGTCTTCCCTGGGAATCCCCCTCAGGTGTCCGTGTCCCGCACCTCTCTCACCCCAGCATCTGCAGCAGCATCCCACACTGAGAGCTGATACAGGGGTGTGCACCATTTATAATACAGCTCTGTGCAATCTCAGGGGGGTTCACTCAGCCTCAGGGGAAGATGCAGGCATCTGAGAAAAAACAAGCTGGAGCCAAGCCTGTCTTTGCTTCTGTGGTATTCATCCAGCTTTAGGAGAAAACAGTAATTAAGGGACCTTCCCAAAGGGAGATGAGAAATCTTGGGCTCTGTGCTGAGTCAGAGAGGAATTGGCTGATCTGTGTATTTGTGTATATTTTTAAATTATGGTTTATTAGTAATAATATTAGGTCTCCTTAGATTCTGAGGCCCTGTAAAATGCCCAGGATGGATGGGTAGATATTAGACAGACATATCTGGAGAAAGATGACTGAGGAGAGACACAAACACTTTCTGCAAACACATTGGGCTGTAGCTAAGGGATCAGAGATCTGTAATTCTCATCAGTAACTATCATCCGACGAAGTGGGTATTCACCCACGAAAGCTCATGCTCCAATACGTCTCTTAGTCCAAAAGGTGCCACAGGACTCTTTGCAGCTTTTACAGATCCAGACTAACATGGCTACCCCTCTGATCCTTATCATCAGATGATGCAGCACCTTTCATTGAAGGGGTTTCAAAACACCTAGCAAAGGAAACTCACTATGAACATATCCCAATTATACAGATAGGTAAGCTGAGGTACCGGGTTATCTGATTTGGCCAAGGTCACACAGAGAATGACAGACAGAAACCAGGAGTCCTGACTTTCCTGATGTAACCACGTCTCCCTGTCAGTAACTGAGTGCATAATAACAGGGAAATGGACTCACGGTCTAGCAGGGTCTGCTCATTGTCTGGGTGTGACTGACTTCCCAGGGATGCGCCCTGGAACTGAAATACCACTAAGCCCTCTGGCGCACCAATCTCTGTCCCCTCTCACACTGTGTGGCTGTAACAAGCTGCAATCCTCTCAGGTCTTGCACTTACACAGCTATATACAGTCAGGGACACACCCAGCTGCAGTTACATGAATGATTTCACTAGCCAGCCATGAAACAACAATAGAGAGGATCCAGCGGACCCAAGAGCTGTATCATCTTGCCCTGGCCAAAAGCCTGACCAGTATAAGTTTATTTCCCAGCCTGCCCCTCTCTCAATGTGGAGAGGACAATTTTAAGTGATTGTAAGTATTAAGTGCACAGATCAAGGATGGTTACCTAAGAAATAAATACAATCATAATTTAAGTTTTCTACACTGGACAGGATTTGAATCAAGCAGTGTCTCACCCTGATGGTACAAACAATTCACCAGTCTTCTGTATACAGGGTTTCTACCCCTTCAACCTGGGACCACATCCCCAGTTCACTTCCTAAGGTGTTTCCAGGTGTTGAGTTGTGGGGGGAATGAGACCAAGTGATGATGTCGCTTCTCCCTGTTATATCTTCTGCCATGTGGAGGGAACTTCATTGTCCCAAACATTTTTTAAGTGAAAGCTTGCAGCAAAGTTATTGGAAAAGTACAGGAACAAGGTTGTGTCCAGTGTCGCATAAGCTGGTCACATGCATTTGCATGTGTCAATGAGTTATAACAGGGGCCAATAACCATTTCCTGGCTGGAAGGTTCACAGGAAAGTCCATCAGGTGGGGATAAGCCTCTTCTAAGACCTATTATCAGAGGGGTAGCCATATTAGTCTGTTTCCACAAAAACAATAAGGAGTCCGGTGGCACCTTAAAGACTAACAGATTTATCTGGGCATAAGCTTTCATGGGTAAAAAACCTCAGTTCTTCATGGAGTGAAAGTTACAGATACAGGCAAAGAATAAATGGACACAAATCAAACATCAGGAATGATAACATACAAAAGCCAGTAGGAGAACATTTCAATCTCTCTGTACAGTCAATAAAAGATTTAAAAGCAGTCATCCTTCAGCAAAAAAAAATAAAATAATAAAAAAACCCTTTAAAAACAGAGTTCAAAGAGAAACTGCAGAGCTACAATTCACTTGCAAACTTAACACCGTCCATTTGGGCTTGAATAGGGAATGGGAGTGGCTGGCTCACTACAAACACAAATTTCCCTGTCTTGGTATTGTCACCTCCTCATCAGTCATTGGGAGTGGACCACATCCACCCTGACTGAACTGGCCTTGTCAACACTGGTTCTCCACTTGTGAGGTAACTCCCTTCTCTTCATGTGTCAGTATATTTCTGTCTGTACCTGTACTTTTCACTCCATGCATATGAAAAAGTGTGGTTTTTTTTTACCCATGAAAGCTTATGCCCAAGTAAATCTATTTGTCTGCAAGGTGCCACCAGACTCCTCATTGTTTCTAAGGCCTATTGTGTTTCTTAATGGACTGTTACCTTGAATGGTTCCTCCCACAATGTGCTGGCTACACTGGATGTAAACTACTTTTTGGGTGTTACCCAGGAGGAAAGACATTGGAAATACTGGTATACAGTCAATATTCATAGAACCATAGCATCATAGAATATCTGGGTTGGAAGGGACCTCAGGAGGTTGTCTAGTCCAGCCCCCTGCTCAAAGCAGGACCAACACCAACTAAATCTTCCCAGGCAAGGATTTGTGAAGCCTGACCTTAAAAACCTCTAAGGAAGGGGATTCCATCACCTCCCTAGGGAACCCATTCCAGTGCTTCACCAACCTCCTAGTGAAAAAGTTTTTCTAATGTCCAACCTAAACCTCCCCCACTGCAACTTGAGACCATTGCTCCTTGTTCTGTCATCTGGTACCACTGAGAACAGTCTAGATCCATCCTCTCTGGAACCCCCTTTCAGGTAGTTGAAAGCAGCTATCAAATCTCCCCTCTCTCTTCCCTTCTGCAGACTAAACAATCCCAGTTCCCTCAGCCTCTCCTCATAAGTCATGTGCTCCAAACCTCTAATCATTTTTGTTGCCCTCCGTTGGACTCTTTCCAATTCTTCCACATCCTTCTTGTAGTATGGGCCCAAAACTGGACACAGTACTCCAGATGTGGCCTCACCAATGTCGAATAGAGGGGAATGATCATGTCACTCAATCTGCTGGCAATGCCCCTACTTATACAGCCCAAAATGCCTTTAGCCTTCTTGGTAACAAGGGCACACTGTTGACTCATATCCAGCACCTTGTCCACTGTAACCCCTAGGTCCTTTTCTACAGAGCTGTTGCCTAGCCCTTTGGTGCCTAGTGAGTAACAGTGAATGGGATTTTTCCATCCTAAGTGCAGGACTCTGCACTTGTCCTTGTTGAATCTCATCAGGTTTCTTTTGGCCCAGTCCTCTAATTTGTCTAGGTCCTTCTTTATCCAATCCCTACCCTCCAGCGTATCTACCACTCCTCCCAGTTTAGTGTCATCTGCAAACTTGCTGAGGGTGCAGACCACGCCATCCTCCAGATCATTAATGAAGATATTGAACAAAACCGGCCCCAGGACCGACCCATGGAGCACTCTGCTTGATACTGGCTGCCAACTAGACATGGAGCTGTTGATCACTACCCATTGAGCCCGACGATCTAGCCAGCTTTCTATCCACCTTATAGTCCATTCATCCAGGCCATACTTCTTTAACTTGCTGGCAAGAACACTGTGGGAGACCGTAGCAAAAGCTGTGCTGCTCAGCACAGCAGTTTGGGAGCTGATCTTGTTCGTGAAGACTGAGGTAAAAAAAGCATTGAGTACATGAGCTTTTTTCACATCCTCTGTCACTAGGTTGCCTCCCTCATTCAGTAAGGGGCCCACACTTTCCTTGATTTTCTTCTCGTTGCTAACGTACCTGAAGAAAGTCACTGCACAGGCTAAGCTCCTGTCATGCCCCCAAGTCTTCGACCCCTTCACATGGATGGGAGAAGGTCCCAGGCGTCCCAGGCCCTTGGCAATGACTGTGCAGCTGGGGACACTTCCCTCGGGCCAAGGGAGGCCCTCCTCTGGCAGGGTATTGCTCACAATCCCCGCTGGAGGGTTGCATCCCCACAGCCAGGGGGTATCTCTTTACCCATCAGCAGGGGTGGAGAGACCCCTCAGGTCCCAGTAGGTGCACTGGGCAAGGAAATCAAATCTCCCCTAGAGAACAGTGAGACAAATCCATGGTCACCAGCTCCACCTGGTCGCACTGCTGGGGTGGGGCTACTCCTGGTGAACCCAGCCTTGTTGCAGGGGAAGGACCACTCAGTCTCCCATGGTAGCAATAGGGGAGACTGATCTCCTGCCCTGTGGAGATTCAGACACATCCCACCGCAGATGGAGAAAGCCCTGGATCTCATTGACAAGCCCTCCTGGGCCACACAGCTGCCCTTCCTTCCTAACCCCCTTCCAAACTGTTCCACTCCCTCCTTGCCTCCTGCGCAGGGCCGGCTCCAGCTTTTTGCCACCCCAAGTATCGGGAAAAGAAAAAAAGCCGCGATCGCGATCAGTTCTACCCCCACTGCCTCACTCTTCGGTGGCAATTCGGCAGCAGGTCCTTTCCTCTGAGAGGGACCGAGGGACCCACTGCCCAATTGCCGCCGAAGTGCCCAACAGGGCGCCCCTTCCCCTTGGCCCCCCTCAGGCACCTGCTTGCTGGGCTGGTACCTGGAGCCGGCCCTGCTCCTGAGACTCCAGTATCTGTTCCTACCCCTGCCAGGCTAGGCCCAGCGCTGGATGGTCCCATCACCGGCTGTTCTCAGCTGCGTCTCACTTCTACTGCCTGTCCTTGGGGAAGCAAACAACCGGGTGGGGGTCTGGCCCAGCAATGAAAACCCCAAGGATGGGCTGTGTCCTTGGGAAAAGCATTACATTGGTGCTCAGGTACCATGGAATCATAGAATCTCAGGGTTGGAAGGGACCTCAGGAGGTTCTAGTCCAACCCCCCCACCCCCTCAAAGCAGGATCAACCCCAACTAAATCAGTCACTGAACTCTTCAAACGGTAACTAACTCCAGTCCCTGAAAAAGGAACATCCAGCTTGCTGGATGGGGTGAAAAGACCATGAACCTTGCTACTAAAATCCTTCTAGTCATGGAGGCTGTTCCTGGAGCAGAACTCTGTTAAAAATCCTGCCCCTGAAAGGGGACTCCGGGGCTGCAGAAGTGACAGATTGCTGGGGAAAGAAGTTTTTGCTCCACATGGGGCGAGGGCTAGGACAGTAGAGAACTAGGGAATTGCAAACATTAGAGAACTGGCAGCTGGATCTGGGCGCACCCACTCACCCAAAGCTTGGGACAGGGTCAGGCCAGGATGATGGGAAACTTCTCTGGCTGCCTTAGTTACATGGAGAGAGGTTATATTCTTACACTTTGCTCTGGAGTTCGCAAATAGCATTGAACCCAGCATAGAGAGGAGAGAAATGCTGCAGGAGTGGCCAGGGAAAGGCCGTGAGCTGCACCTCCCCTGGGAGTGACTGTAGAGGAAAGCAGCCCCTTCAGGGCTCCCCCATTCCTCCCAGTCTGGGCTCTGTAACTGCTGTTAATGTGTAATACTGTGTATATGTAGGGGGACTGTTGCCCCCTCACTAACACTCAGAGGGCGTGTTTTGGTTGCTAGCTCCCAGCAGTAAAAGGGGAGGGGTCGATGGGAAATCAGGACCCTGAGGCACTCCCCAGGAACAATGGGGGAGAGGCCAGTGTTCCCGGTCAGCTTGATTGACAGGGTGAGCAAGTTAATGAGGGAGTCAGGAGCCAAGGGGGACGTGGCCTCTATGAGAGCTGGAATTGCCTGGGTGAGACAGAGTGGGGCAGAGCTAAGGGTAGAGCAGGGGCCCGAGCTGAGCTGGGGAGCAGAGCTGGGCCTGCCACAGGGGCCAGAAAAGCAGCCTAGGGAGCAGGTCAGAGCTGGGAGCAGAATCACAGAAGCAGCCCACCGAGCAGACCTGCCCTGGGAGCAGAGCTGCAGCCACAGAGCCAGAGACACAGCCCAGGGGGAGCAGATCCTGTGCTGGGAGCAGAGCTGGGCCAGCCAGACACAGCCCAAGGGGAGCAGATCCTGTGCTGGGAGCAGAGCGGGGCCAGCCAGACACAGCCCAGGGGGAGCAGATTCTGTGCTGGGAGCAGAGCTGGGCCAGCCAGACACAGCCAAGGGGGAGCAGATTCTGTGCTGGGAGCAGAGATGGGCCAGCCAGACACAGCCCAGGGGGAGCAGATCCTGTGCTGGGAGCAGAGCTGCAGCCACGGAGCCAGAGACTCAGCCCAGAGGGAGCAGATCCTGTGTTGGGAGCAGGACTGCAGCCACAGAGCCAAAGGGGCCAGAGAAGCAGCGTCAGTGCTGAGGATGAGTGGAGCTGGGGCTGGAGCCAGGTGTGGTGAGCAATTGGGGCCAGCCAAGCGGGGGACCTTGGGCAAAGGGCCCATTGCAGAAAGACACCCCCAGCCAAGAATCCTTGCAGGCCAGGCTGGGAGGGGGATCTTAACAAGATGGGGGGCTGACGCTGGGAAGAAGGGTCCCACCACCCAAAGACCGGAGGTGTGCGGCCACCACCATTGCAAGTATCTAACCCGCAGCATCCCTGCAGCACAGCCAGGGCCTGAGAAGGAGACCTGGGACCTACAAGGAACAGACTGTGAACTGCCCTGATATTCCACAGACACTGTTTGTGATTTTCCCTGCCACAGAGCAGGGTGATGTGTTTTCCTTTAACCTTTCCCATTTTTTCCTTATTTTTTTTAATTAATTGTTGATTAAATAACTTGTATTTACTTTAAATCAGTGGGTCATAGAATATCAGGGTTGGAAGGGACCTCAGGAAGTATCTAGTCCAACCCCCTGCTCAAAGCAGGACCGATCCCCAGACAGATTTTTGCCCCAGATCCCTAAATGGCCCCCTCAAAGATTGAACTCACACTTCTGGACTTAGCAGGCTAATGCTCAAACCACTGAGCTATCCCTCAGGGAAGTGACCAGTGCGAGAGACACCCTTTTCTAGGTGACCACAGCAGGGTTGGGGGTTGAGCACCCCAGGAATCCTGGGCCCAGCCTTATTGGGGTTATGAGGACTCTGCCAGACAGGAGAGTGGAAGGGGAGTCTTAAGGGCAGGGAGGCCTCTGGGTAAAGGAAGTGGGAGCGAGGATTCAGATCCTTTCACCAGCCCACTTCACCGGTGTAGTGTAGAAGCCAGGAAAGTTCCCCACAATGGCTGGACTATTCCTCTGCTTACATATACTGAACTGCTTGGAATATATATTGCATGCAGGGTCGCAGCCATGTCACTCTCAGGACATTAGAAAGACCAGCTGAGGGAGGTGATATCTTTTATTGGACCAACTTCTGTTGGTGAGAAAACTGTGGAAGACCAAAAACTGGTTCCTCTCACCAACCATCGCTCAGCCTGAGATTGTGACCTGAGATTGGGACTGGATGCCTTTCTAAAAACGTACATGCTCGAGCTCAACACAAGATATAGGCTTAGTGCTGGGATCGCTGAGTGAAGGACTGGGGCTTGTGCCAGGCAGTCGGTCAGATGAGATAGTCAGAAAGGTTCCTTCTGGCCTGGGAACCTGTGAAAGATTCTCAGAGGGGAGAGGAGCAGAAGACTAGGCTTCAGAGGGTGCAAGGGAAAGGGGAGAGGGGTAACCATCTGGGCGTGAGAAGGTGTGTGCCGGGGACAGAGGAGCAGCCATCCTGTCTGTTTGGGTAGAATCCCGTGGGCCATAATAGTCTCTAGCTGAATGATGGACGATGAGGCCCTGATCTGGGCCGGGCCCGTGTAAATGACAAGTGATAACAATGTTCTAGAGCAGTGAAAAGTCAAAGCTGTGTTGTTCTGCAGACCCAGACAAGCCTGTTTATTAGCCCTGCGGCTCAGCAAGGCTAAGGTGGGTTTCCATATTGGAGAGTGACTCAGCCGTCTGGATCTTGGGCCCTGCTGAGCCTGATGTCACCTGCACAGACCTTACTCCCCAGCCACTGACTGTCCTGTGGGCCTTCAGGCTGCTTTAATGCCCAAAATGTGGAGACCCCTCTGCCTGATCTCTGGGGTTCTCACCCCGTAGATGATGGGGTTCATCATGGGAGGGGAAAGCAGGTACATGTTGGCAATGAGGATGTGAATGTGGGGAGCCACGTGGCCGAAGCGGTGGGAGAGGAAGGAGAAGAACGCAGGAGTGTAAAACACCAGCATTGCAAGTATCTAACCCGCAGCGTCCCTGCAGCACAGCCAGGGCCTGAGAAGGAGACCTGGGACCTACAAGGAACAGACTGTGAACTGCCCTGATATTCCACAGACACTGTTTGTGATTTTCCCTGCCACAGAGCAGGGTGATGTGGGAGCTGTAGGTGCTGAGGGACTTGCGCTGCGCCTCCTTGGAGGGGAGTCTGAAGGTGGCCCAGAGAATCATCACGTAGGACAGGACAATCAGCAGCAGGTCTAAACCGCTGGTGCAAAATGCTACAACCAGACTATAGGCTGTCATGACTGTAGTGTCCACACAGGCCAGTTTCACCGGTGCCATGACACAATAGGTGTGAGAAATGACATTGGTCCTGCAGTATGGGAGCCGCTGCAGCAGGAATGGGTGTGGGCCCAGTAACAGGACTCCCCTCATCACAACACGCAGCCCTACCTTGGCTATGGCCTGACTGGTCAGGATGGCCGAGTGTCGCAGTGGGTTACAGATAGCAACATAGCTATCAAAAGCCTTGGCCAGGATGAACCCGGACTCCATGGTTGACAGTGAGTGAAGGAGGTAACTCTGGGCCAGGCAAGCACTGGTGTGTATTGTCCTGTCGCTGAACCAGAAAATGCAGAGGGTTTTGGGCAGGGTGGTGGTGGAGATGACCAGGTCGGCGAGCGCCAGCATGGAAAGGAAAAGGTACATGGGCTCATGGAGGCTCGGCTAGGAGGAGGCCGTTCCCCAGGAGGGACAGAATGTAGACGGAGCAGAAGGGGTTGGAGATCCAGACGTTCGCTGTCTCCAGTCCCGGGATGCCGAGGAGGATGAAGGTGGAGTGGTGAGGTGTGGTCCAGTTTGAAACTGCCATGGTGGGGCCGGCTGGGTCTGTTCAGCTCCACAGCACGGCTGCTTCCAGCCCCTGTGGCTAGGCACACACTGGAACGATGATTGCAGGGCTTCCTGCACAGAATGAAGGAACGCAGTAGTCACCCCAGGCCTTCGGCATGTCCCCGTTTATTGCCCCCACCCATTCCAGGCCTGAGACTGCAACCTTGCGATTTGTGGAGCACCCAAAACTGCCTGACGAGCTCCTGCCCCAAACTGCTCCAATGAAATAGGACCCAACTCTGAATGTAGAGGGGAAAGTCTGGTGAGCAGAGACTGAGGGGGGTGGGGAACGGGCTGCACCGCACCCCACCTCTCCCCTTTCCCGTCAGCTGACGTGACCAGCGGTGGGACAGCTGACACTGACACTGACAGTGTTGTCATTAGGTTCAGCGTTAACTCCGGCGCTGCGAGGGGAGTTCAGCCCCCTTACAGCCACGGCCTCAGGCTGTCTGCGGGGAGGGGGCACATGAACCCGGCGAGCAGGCAGCTTCCTCCAGACTGATCACATTACTGCTCCTCCAGCACAGGCAGAGACGGTGCAGTCTGGGGAGCAGGGCTGTCACACCCGCAGACTGGGGCTCACACGTGCTGCGGCCACCCCCGTGTGCCATTGCAATGGAGCAGCACGTCTAACTGGGCTGACATGAGCCAGGCGATCCCAAACAGCCCCCCACCGGCACCCTCTGCCGCCTGCGCCCTCCTGTGGTGATCTAGGGAGCCGGCTCCCCCACATCCCCAGGGGTGGGATGCCCGGGGGCGAGCGCTGCTCTGTGTTACGACGTGGAGCTCACATTCAGCGCTCAGGCGACTTTTAATTGAATAGCTCAGCTCAAGAGCCCCCCAGGGCTGGCCGCAGCCTGCAGCTCACCCCACTGAAAATGTAGGAGACATCTGCGGTCCCTGGCCACACCCGCAGAGGTATTCAAGGTTGGCAGGTTCCCACAGGCCATGAGCACGGAGACCCTTAGGGCCAGGCTCCAAGATGAGCCCCAGGAAGCCAGAAGGGCGAGTCCTGCATGGGGCGTGTAAGCGCAGAGAGAGGTTCAGCCGGGCACCGGCTGCGTGAGGCAGAGCTAGCTGGGGGCTCTGCTTTGAGAGGGAACCAGCTGCTCCTGGGAGTGGGAAAGCTCTGAACAGCAGGACAGCGGCTCTGCGCGTTGGCTTCCTCTAGCGGAGGAGGCCTGGGCTGGGAAGCTGGTCCAGCTCCGAGCACAGAGGCAGATGCTCTTGGATCTCTCCCTGCCTGATGGATGTTTGCACTGGGTTTTGGGGTGCTGCCCTCTCCCCGCTGGGGCTATTCACATTCTCTTTAAGCTCCTCTGAGCAAGGCTCATCAGGGGAGCTCAGGCAGAAAAGAATAATCACCCCCATCCCTCCCACAGCAGGAAGGCAGGCAGGGAATGGTCTGGGCAGCTGAGTCCCACTCCCCCAGCCAGGCCACCGCTGATGTGCCTGGCTCTGATCTGTCCCAGCACCGATGAGGAG
This sequence comes from Gopherus evgoodei, assembly GCF_007399415.2. Taxonomy (NCBI): domain Eukaryota; kingdom Metazoa; phylum Chordata; order Testudines; family Testudinidae; genus Gopherus; species Gopherus evgoodei. The sequence goes on from NC_044322.1 coordinate 787,104, forward strand.
TGTGGTCACCAGTGACTACTCTGACTAGTGAGGACACTAGCTAATGCAAGGGGCAGCCCCCCGTCTGTCCCCTTGTCCTCCATGACTCTCCCCCTGCAGCTCCCCTGGATCTGTTCAGCTCCATCTCTTGGGTCTGTCACAGTCCCGGCTTGGAGCTCTCTGGGCAGGGACCGTTTGGGTGTTGCTCCCCTGCAGCACCCCTGGATCTGTTCAGCTCCATCTCTTGGGTCTGTCACAGTCCCGGCTTGGAGCTCTCTGGGCAGGGACCGTTTGGGCGTTGCTCCCCTGCACAGCACCCTGGATCTGTTCAGCTCCATCTCTTGGGTCTGTCACAGTCCTGGCTTGGAGCTCTCTGGGCAGGGACCGTTTGGGCGTTGCTCCCCTGCAGCTCCCCTGGATCTGTTCAGCTCCATCTCTTAGGTCTGTCACAGTCCCGGCTTGGAGCTCTCTGGGCAGGGACTGTTTGGGCGTTGCTCCCCTGCACAGCACCCTGGATCTGTTCAGCTCCATCTCTTGGGTCTGTCACAGTCCTGGCTTGGAGCTCTCTGGGCAGGGACCGTTTGGGTGTTGCTCCCCTGCACAGCACCCTGGATCTGTTCAGCTCCATCTCTTGGGTCTGTCACAGTCCTGGCTTGGAGCTCTCTGGGCAGGGACCGTTTGGGCGTTGCTCCCCTGCATGGCACCCTGGGCAATGGGGCCAGCTGCCCAGTGCAGTAACAGCAACAAGCAGAGCCCTGGCACCCTCACTCCAGCGGGAAATTCTCAGCTGCCCACACCCCAAGCGTCAGCACTCAACAAGAGCGTGGAGGGGTGAGTACCAGAGGGGGGGATCCCCTGCACGGCTGGCTCTTCTACCCTCAGTGACCCAGCCGCCGGCTCCAGCACGCTGCACTCGTGCAACTACAACTTTGTACCAAAACCATCCTTGAATTGGCCTGATCTCACTGCCTCCCCCACTCCCCATGCTCCCCCAAGATCCTGGGGCCAGAAGTTAAGGTGAAATAAATTCAACCCTGAAGTAAAATGCAAGTACCTAGCTGTGAGGGTGGTTAGACATTGCACAGCTCACCTGGGTGGTGGGTGGGGTGACCCAACATGGCTTAGAGTCTCTCAGGTTAGCACTGATATATTTTTAAATGAAGTTTAAAAACCAGATGCTTTAATCCAGTATCTGGCAGTAATTCCATGGCCTTGTTTGTGGAGGGCGAGGTTGTGGGGATTCCCTGTAATTTGTGAGACCCCCTGTTCATCCCGTCCCTCCCTGGGCCATGGGGAGAACCGGAAGGCCTGTGGTGCATTAGGACAGCGGCTGTACTCAAATCTCAGGATTTAGAGCTTCAGTCAGTTGGACTTGGGGCCAGGAAGGAATTCCCCCTCCCAGCACCTCTAACAATTGGCCAGATGTATTCTGGGCTTTTCTATACCTTCCTCTGAAACATCAGCGGTTGGCCAGAGCTGGTGAAGGGATACTGGATGGGGCGGACCAGTGCCCTAGGCTGGAACAGAGAATCCCTTTTCTTGGATGCCTGGCTGGTGGGTTTGGTCACGTACTCAACATTTAATGCCTTGCCAGATTTGGGATCAGGAAGGAATTTCTCCCAGGTCAGATTGGCAGAGACGTGGGGTTTTTGCCTTCCTCCGCAGCCTGGGGTGTGGGTTGCCCACTGGAAACACCTGGGCATGTCTCACCTGACCAATCCCCTGCCATTTAAAGGGCCTCTGGCATGGCGGGGGGGCTTGGTCCCTCCTGTTCTCTGCCTGAGGACACAACAGCATAGTCTCCCGAGGACTGAAATGTTTTGATCTAACTCAGCGGTTCTCAAACCGTGGGTTGTGATACCAAAGTAGGTCACGAACCCATTTTCATATGGTCACCAGGGCTGGCTGAGACTTGCTGGAGCTTGGGGCTTAAGCCTGATTCTCACCACCCACGGCCAAAGCCAAAGCCCGAAGGATTCAGCCCTGGATGGCAGGGTTCAGGTTACAGGCCCCCTGGCTGGGGCTGAAGCCAGGGCTCGGGCTTTGGCTTCCCACTTGGGGCAGTGGGAATCAGGGGGACTCAGGCTTCAGTCTCCCCTGTTGAGATCAGGTAGTAACTGTTGGTGTCAGAAGGGGGTCACGGTTTAATGAAGTTTGAGACCCCCGGTCTAACTGAAGTCCTTGGCTCAGGAAAGGGGTAAGCAGGTGCATTTCCCTGGCTTGTTCGTACCAGGGTCAGACTGGATGGACTAATGCTGGGGAAGTATGTAGTGTTGCCAGTTATGGTTAGCTGTATTCCTTGAGATTTCATCTCATGGCATAGTTTTAATTAAAAATTAATCTTTAATTCCTGGCGACTCCAGGCCAGTCCTGGAGGGCTGGCAACCCCAGCACTATGGAGGAGTTCAGCTAAGCAGAAGCAGGGCACGGAGGCTGCTCCCAGCCCTTCCTACACGTAGGGGTGAGCGGCCTCTCTAGCCACGTGGGAGCCAGAGCCAGCAAAGGGAGGCGCTGGCATTATGAGAGGAGGGAAGAGAAAATAAAAAGCTCCTGTTGCTTAGACCAGCTTTCCAGGCGTGATTCTCAGCACTGTCTCCCCCGACCCTGAGCCGGCTCCTCTCTGAGCTTCCCTGGCCTGGGACCTGCCTCAGCTCTGTGCTTCCTCTGGGCTATTATGTCGGGCAGGTGCAACTAACCAGGGCCTTTTCTGGGCTCCAAAGCCCTGCACTCACCCGGCTCCTGTGCAGCAGACAGGGGCTGCCCGGGCAGCGGGAGGTATCCGGAGAGTCTCTGTGCTGTGCCAGAGAAGCGCTCGGCAGGGAGGTTTACAGCCATCGCTGTGGGATCCCAGCAGAGTTTCTGCCTCATGTGGGGAGCCGCCGCTTAGCGGAGAGCATGAGATAGAGAAACAGTCGCCAGCTTTTCCCTGTCCCTGAGCATATGGCACCGCATAGGGGCTGGGAGAGTGACATGCCAGGGGCATTGCAGATTTACACCAGTGTGAGAGTGTTGGGGATGCACTTGGCATAACCCAGGTAATTTGGGAGAATGAAAGGCCATGAGAGCCGATGAAGTTCTCTTGTTCTGAGCCATAGTGCACCAGCTCCTCCATTTTGAGTTTAACTCCTCCATGTTTGACCTCAGGTTGCCCTTGTTGGGAGGGGCTACTCCTACTCCCTCTGTTGCTGGGTAGATTTAACCTTTGGGCGGGAAACTGAACTGTTACTAGGCAGACTCAGCCTTGGGTGGGGACTGTGTGAGTGACAGATCATGCTATAATGTGTATCAGTTTTGGTTCCAGTATAAATAGTTAGGTTAGCTGTTTGTTTGGCGCACTTGATCTGAGTCCTGTGTGGCTGCAGGCGTCTTATTTGAGCTCAAATAAAGTTTGGTTACTTCTCCACCCTGGAGTGTTCTATTGGTTGCGAAGCACACCGGGCAACGGACCCAACCGTTGCCACCCTCGGGCACTCTGTGCCGGCAACAAAAGCAGCATTGGTTCAGACAAGGCAAGGGGAATTGAGTGGGGCCTGCCCGCTTCACAGCCCAGTGTGGAGTCTTGTGTATTTTCACTGTGATCACTGGCCAGAGCCCTTGTTACCGCCAGTCCCTGAGCTGGCTCTGGTAAGGGGACAGCAACCTTAACCTTGATTCCAGGGGCTACTTAGGCACCTGAAAATTCTGCATTTTTGGCAGATAACTTAGCAATTAGCTGACAGACACACTGGATTTTATTCCTATATAAAAGAAAGAAAATTAAAAAATATTAGATGCACTCAGCTCTAATACTAACAGGTTCTGACTTCATGTGGCAAGTCACTTAAGGGACACTGGTTAGGTTTAAAAATTTGATGTATGTTCTTACTTTATTACTAACTCTGCAGAGAGAGACCCCATCAGGACTCCTGGGTTCTGTCTCAGCTTGGGGAGGGAAGAGGAGGGGAGGGGGGTCTAGTGGGATACAACAGGAGGCAGATATATCTGGTATCTCTATAAGAACATCAGAATGACCCTTTTGGGTAAGACCAATATCAAGCTTTAGCAGTAAACAGTAATTATGGGAGCTTCCCAAAGGGAGTTGAGAGCTCTCCTGCTCTCTGTGAGTCAGAGAGGACTGGGCTGTTCTTTGTGTTTTGTTTTTTTTCCTGTATATTTCAGGACCCAAGGATCATTTGTACAATTTCATGTCTTTTGACAAGTTGAAATTCCTCAGAGAACAAAAGGTAATTAGGATGACTTTGAAGGATGTCCATCACCATTACTTAGTTATATAAATTAACATAAGGCCATTTGCTTGTTCTCCACCGTTCACAGTACATTTCAAAGAGAGATGAATACTGAGATAACCTGTGTTTACAATTTATTTACATGATAGGATGTTCTTTTGACCTCTGAATTATCAGAATAGAGCACAGACAGGGACTGTTGATTACATTTTCCACACTACTTATACATATGTAAATACACAAAACCACAAACATTATCTCCTCACATGTCTTCTGTTGGTTATTTATTTTGCAAGATGTTTAACTGATGTTGCACCCTATAATGCTTTATGGAAATATGCTTATGAATGTATATATGACATAACTGGGCATACCATGTAACATATCTCTGTAAAGGTTATGATCTACTGAATCTATCCATCCTATCTGTACACATGTAACATTTTTGTATTCAAAGTTATAAATATTGGCTGCATACTTGTTTGATTTTAAGTAACCTTAGTAAGGCCTTTGGTCAGATTCTTAAGAAAGGAATTTTCATGTTAAGTGCCCAATCAAGAAACACTGAATGGACAATAGAACCTTGGAAGACTCCAATCCAAAGAAGACGTCTACTTGGGGACGTTGAAGGTAGTGTGTAAACAATGGCTGCCACCTGTAAAGTTCTGAGTCATGGGCAGACATGTGACTTGCTGGATTCTGCATAGGAGAGAGGGGGGGGACTCCACCCACAAAAGAAAGTCTATTTAAGGCCCTTGGAGACCCCTCCATTTGGTCTTCAGCTGGCTCAGGAGAGAGCCCCTCCACCCCAAAGGATGCCTGAAACAAACTGGAACAAAGGACAGCAACCACACAAGTGAAGATCGCTGGAGCCAGACTAGAGGGAGATTAGTCTGTAAAAGAAACTTATTGGAACATCTCTGAGGGGGAGATTTCATCTGTAATCACTTTCGTACTGTACTAGGCTTAGACTTGCATGTATTATTTTATTTTGCTTGGTAATTCACTCTGTTCTGTCTGTTATTACTTGGAACCACTTAAATCCTACCTTCTGTGTTTAATACAATCACTTTTTACTTATTTATTGACCCAGAGTATGTATTAATACCTGGGGAGGGGGGCCAAACAGCTGTGCATATCTCTCTACCAGTGCTATAGAGGACGGACAGCCTATGAGTTTACCTGTATAAGTTTTATACAGGGTAAAATGGATGTATTTGGAGTCTGGATCCCATTAGGACCTCCCATTGGGAGCTGGGCATCTGAGTGCTGGAGACAGAAACACTTCTCAAGCTGTTTTCAGTTAAGCCTAAAGCTTTTGGGGGATGTTGTTCAGACCTGGGTCTGGGTTTGCAGCAGACATAGCATGTCTGGCTCAAGCCAGGCAGGGCACTGAAGTCCCAAACAGCCAGGGAAAATGGGCTCAGAGGAAATCTTGGCACATCAGGTGGCACATCCCGAGAGTTTTCTCTGATCCAACCCATCACAGCAATATAGAACCATTACTACACTCCCCTTTCCTGCACCTCATCTCCACTCTTCGCTGGATCACTCACCAGCAGTTCTGTTCTGTCAGGACTTTTTGGAAAGTCTTGCACAGGTATTGCAGAGGGATTTTGTTCATGACTCTGAATGTAAGTGTTAGAAACAGCTACTGGTCAGTTACCGGGAGACCGTATCATAAAGCTGTTCACTGAACGAAGAGTTAATAGCACAAACCCATTGCAAACACTATTTGGAGTACTACTGAAATACTTTCTAAAGCAAAAGCCTTTATGCAGTAAAGTTACCACTGCTCCTTCCTCTAGAGATTCCAACAACTCTGCTGCTGGTTTTTGATATACATGCATGTCATGAACTTTGTCTTTTTAATATTCATATTACAATGAAAAGTTTTGGCATAACATTTACACATTTGTACTTTGACACACATGTAAACTCATTCGTTCCCCTCTAATCGTCTTTCAGAAATGATTTCTCAGGCTAGAGTGGGACATAAAATGTAGCATCTGTCATCTGGATTTCTTCAGAACCTGAAAGATCCCAGTGTCTCAGCCCTCGGTCAGTGGCTTGTCAGCAAACAAAAGTCTAGTAGCTCCTCTGTCCCTGGGTTAATAGCTGACTGGTTCTCCTCAGGTTCTGTTCTGTCAATCTACAGCCTGTATCCGGAGTGGTAACAGGCATTCCCTGAGCTCTCACTTTCTAGTACATAGTGACCCCAGAGCTGTTATTCAGGCAGGATGAGGGTTTGCAGGACACAGATTTCAAAGGCAAATGCATGAGTATTCATGGAAATAGAACATTATTTCACACATGAAATGGGACAGAGGCTCATGGTTAAAGCTAGAGCTGGGCTGGAAAACTGAGAGGTTCCCCCCCCCACACGTACCCCCAATAAAAAAGTATGACCCAAATGAAAATGTTTCCTTTTTATCCATTCTCTGGGGTGTGTTTTCATAGAAAATGGATCATTTTTCTGTAAAATATCAATTTCCACGATACTGCCCAGCTGCAGCTGCCTGGATCCCCAAGAAAAATTGAGACTATTCATCTGCTTCTCCCTCATAACATAAATGAAGGCTGCCCTGGTGGAGTCTCTGGCTGCACTCTGGATATGTAAAGGTCAAAACCTCCCAATCAGTCTATGGCTGAGGATTTGTGCCCTTCAGCTACACCAACCAATCTGCCAGTCTCTGTGGGACTATTGTGACAGGCCCTGGTAGCACATCTCTAATGAGCTTCCAGGGAGCTGGTGAGGGTCCTGGAGTAGTTGGGGAGGCCCAGAGATTGTGCGTGGGTGAGCTTAGCTCCCAATGGATCACTGAGATCAGGGCATAACTTTGGGGATTCCTGGGTCCTGGGTCCCCCCTTTTCATTCTTCAGGGAAAAGGAAGGGAGCTCCCCTCCTGGAACAATCTGAGGAAAATTTCCATGTACAGAGACTTATGGATTCTCTGTCCTCTGGTCAGCATTCTGGGTGTGTAATGCAGGAAAGGGGGTTGCTGCAGAGAAATCTGCTCCTATATTAATATTATTATTCTAATTTAGTTTATTTCAGCAAGATCACAGCTGTTATGGCATCATCATTACCACTCGGCCACCCTCGAGGTAGCCATGTGAATAACAGGGATGATAAGCCCCAATTCCAGCAAGACAGCCTGCAGCAGGGCTGGTTCTGCAGTCTCACTGGGTAGCATTAGCACGCATTCCCTATAATTTCGCCTCTTGTACTTTGCCTTTCGTTCTCACGGGGTTTATAGCTGCTGCACACGAAGCCAAGCAGCTAAGTATCCCTGATGGTCAAGTGACCCCTGGGATATTGCGAACATGCTTCATAAAGACAGGTGCCTCTCTGTCTGAACAGACGCTGCCTGCTGCCCTGTAACCTCTCCGATGACTCCTTATCCTTTAGGGTGAAGACCTCTGGTGTCAGCGGCTCCCCTTCTAGCAGGAATTGGGTACGTTGGCAGGTTTCACTCTCTTTAAAATACAAAGTGATGTGTAACGGCTGCAAGCTGTTTCCATTTGCAGATGTTCTGTGCAGCGGCAGAGGGCTCAGCTGGGCTGTTGGGGTGACTCAGTGATGGGGCTGGAGGGCAGGTCGCAGTAGGTCGCTTGGGAACCCCTCCCCTACATCTGCCCATGCTCCACGGGGAGTAATTCAATCTACACAGAAATCTGACATTCATAGCAAGCTTGCAGTGCTAAAATCCTGATGCCTTGAGCAATGATTTCTCAAGGACTCCCATTTTTAGAGGTGCTGTGTGCTCTGGGCTCGACCCTGCCAGGGGCTGAAGAAGAAGAGACCCCACGGAATATCAGTGACAACTTCCCAAATTGCATCAGGTTTATTTGCTGCTGGAAATTTAATCAGCAAAAGCATTTTCAACAATTTTACTCTGTGACTGGATTGTAGATGCAGGAATTCAGAGCTGAGTTGCTCTGAGGGCACACAAGCAAGTCTCATTTTATGTGAGGGTTCCGTTCCACGGTTAGAGCGTAAAGCGAAAACCACAAATGGTGAAACACTCATTGAGTTGAATGGCGGGCGGAATCGCCCGCATTACAGAAGCAGCTTTTATATTGTAATTTTTCTTTTTTTCCCCTGTTTTTACTGACTGCAGAAAGATGAATTTGCGCATGTTAAATGAGCATAAGATGCGACTTGCCTGTATTTCTGTTTCCTGACTGGCTGAAGGCTCCAGCCCTTCTGCCCTGAAGATACCCCTCAGAGTTACAGGGCTATGTTCATCTCTTTCCCTTCTCTGGTTTCTGAGGGCCAAATGTCAGGATTCGTAGCCTCCGTTCTCACGGGGTGAAATCTCACCAGTCTCCCACACTCAGACTGGGCCCTGGGCTACCGCACAATGTGGCTGTAGCACTGAGCACTGTGCCTGCTCAATAGGTCCGGCTGGGTTTGTACCTGTGGCTGACATGTGTGTGCTAAAGTACAGCTGTGTAAATGTTATGCCAAAGCTTTTCATTGTAATACAAATATTACAAACACAAATTTCATGACATGTCTGCATATTGAAAGCCAGCGGCAGAGTTGTTGGAATTGCTACAGGAAGGAGCAGTGGTAACTGTTTGCAATAGGTTTGTGCGATTCACTCTCTGTTCAGTGAACAGCTGTATGGTACTCATCCCTGCTAACTGAGCAGAAGCCATTTGTAATACTTACATTCAGGGTCATGCACACAATAACTCTACAATAGCCGTGCAAGACTTTCCAAAAAGTCCTGAGAAAACAGAACCGCTGGTCCATGTTTCAGCAAAGAGGAGAGCTGAGGTGCAGGAAAGAGCAGTGTGATAGTTTTTTATGTAATTTACCTCCATCACCTGTTAAAAAAGCATGACTGAGGTAACTAGCACACTCAACTAGATATTAGTGCAAATCTAGTGTTTGCACTATTCATCCGTTTGCGATGCCAACCCCTCCCTCATGCAGCTGAAGTAACTGTCCATGTGTCATAAACACCATGTTAGCTTGTAACTTACCAGACAACTACAATCCCTTGAATGGGGAGCAGATGCGGGTCCTTTGGGGAAGAAGGGGAACCTGTAGGATGATCAAACTCTTTGGATTCACTCAACATAGGCTAGGCAAAGCACTTCAACTTCTCTTGGAGGGATTCTTGGGGTCAGAGTGCATCACTGGGAGCATTTGGTAAGGGAAAGTTAATAGACTCTGGTTCCAATCGAATTTACACATGTAAATCTGGAGTGATGTTGTTATTGAATTCAGAAACAGACCCTGAAAGTTTATCCCATGTGCTGCAAAGAGGCAGTGGCATAATTTGAACTCACATGAGCAGAGAATATAAAAAATAAGGTACATAATGAGGCAATGAAACACATTTATGAATAACTTAAATGCAAGACAGATAAACACAATGACCATTTTCACCATGCACTTGCCATATGTGTACACACATGTTGTGATACAATGGGCCACACTTTGAAGTTGAGGGCCAGAAAGGGTGTCTGTGTGAATGTCATTATTGCAAACTCACACACTGCTCAAATAGTCTGTGGAACTCTGATCCACTACATATAAATGGGGCCAAAGGATTAGCCGGATTCAAAGAGGGACTGGATTTACACCACAAAATATGTCTAACTAGTGGGTGCCTGGGGAAAACTTTCCCTTGGAGCAGTTAATCTCATAGCTCCTGATTGCAGGGATTCTTCTATCTTCCCCTGATGCATATGTAACTAGTTACTGAGCCAGAAGGACTGCAGGTCTGATCCAGTCTGGCAGTGCCTGTCTTCCTATTGGCATATCCTATTGGGGGCGTAAACCCAAATCTATTTTTTTTCTGATCTTCCTTGAGCTTATGGGAATCCTAGATTTGCACTCAGCAGAAAGATGTCTCATTAAATATCATCTACTTTCCTGTTCTTTTTCCTTTCAGGAAGGAAAGTTCAAAACTTCTCAGACCTGCCCAGTGTGGTATGTCAGCTGTCAATGACACCAAATTCACACCTGCAGTGTTTCTTCTCACTGGGATACCTGGGCAGGAAGACATCCATCGCTGGGTCTCTGTCCTCTTCTGCTTCATGCCGCTTAAGCCCTGCCCCTTGACCCCTTAAGCCCTGACCACCTGTCACTGGAAGTCCCACCCATGGGGAATATTACTTCCGGGGTCAAGGAGGATACACAGCCGGAAGCAAAGTGTGTCATGTGACTCCTCCAAGAACTCCTCCCACTTCCCTCTACCAATCAGGAGGGGTTTCTCCCCCATAGGCCCACCCTGAGAGGAGATTTGTCCAATCAGGGGTGTTCCTGGGCATGGTGAGCCATCCGGAAGTGGTTCGTGTGACCCCTCCAAGAACTCCTCCACTCCCCGCTGCGAATCACGATGGGTTTCTGCCACACAGCACCGCTCTGAGAGCAGATTTGACCAGTCAGTGGTGTTCTGGGGTGGGGTGACCTGCCCAGAAGAGGGTCGTGTCACCCCTCTAAGAACTCGTCCCAGCGCCCTCTGCCAATCAGAGCGCAGCACTATCACCCCATGAGTCCCAGCAATCGGGACAGAAGAGGCCATCTTTTACCAAGAACACGTGCTTTAGAAATCGAGGAAACATGGACGCCTTCACCACCCTGGTGAGCACTTCGGAAGTTGTGTGAGCCCCGAGGGCCTTTGGACTTGTGTGGAGAAAGCGCTACATGAGCGACAGTTCCCGCGATGGCCCTTTGACTCAGCCGTTGGTGGATACGCCAGAACCCGAGATCCAAACCCTCGTGAGGCACCAGATGAGCATGAAGGCTTCTCGTTCTTCACCCCCCAGAGGTGGAAGACGAACGCAGCTCAAGGGAGTCACCAGAGGACAAGGTGAACAAAAAAGATGTCACTCAGGTAAATGAATGATTAAGAAGTGACGGTTGATGATGGGGTGCAATGAAATTAGGAAACGGGAGGTTGTGTAAATCTAAAAACAAGCAGTGGGGTGCTTACGCTGTTTCTTTTCTGAAAATCTCTCAACAGCTCGACGATGCCTTTCTAGAGGCCTTTGAGAACTGACATCGGTAGCCTTGTCGGAGCAGTGATGAGCTGCCAAAACATTAACAACAGGTTCTCTCCTCCTCACCCCACGAGGGGGTCATCCACCCCAGGGGATCATGCCCCATCCAGCCCCCTATGTTCTTTGATGCTCACCGGGACCCCTGCCCCATCCACCTCTCTTCCCTGTCCCCTGACTGTCCCCTGCCACTCCATCCAACTCCTCCTCTCACTCCTGATGGCCACCTGAGACCCATGCCCCATTCAACCACCGTTTTTCTCTGTTCCTGCCCCCCACCACCCCATCCAAACCCTGCTCTTTCCTGACTGCCCCCCGAACCCTTGGCCCTTTTCAATCCCCCTGCGCCACACCTCATCCATTCCTCAGAACCCACCGAACTCCCCTGCCCTCTTCCAACACCCCGTCCCTCCTCCCTGCCCCTTACCACGCTGCCTGGAGCCACTCGGCCAAGGCCGGGTCTGCTCGGCTGGAACCAGCACCAGCGCTGCAGGGCCTGAGCCGGGCTGTCTCGGAGCCACTCGGCCAGGACCGGCACCGGTGCCGCAGGAGTCGAGCCGGGCCGATGCCACTGGAGCTAGAGCCAGGGGTGCTTGGCCAGGACTGAGCAGGGGCGCTCAGCCAGGTCCAGGCCAGGGGCCAGGCTGGAGGGAGCCACTCAGCCTGAGCCAGACTGGATCACGCCATGCCTCTCTGGAGCCCTCCTCATGCCTGCCCCCCAGCTTACCTGCCTGCTACTTGTTTCAGGCTTCTCGCGAATGTCTGATTCGCCGGAAGCAGGGGAGGGGGAGGAGAAGGAGGGCAGAGCGTTCAGGAGAGTAGTGGGAAGTGAGCTGGGGCCGGGAGCAGGTGGATAGCTGCCCGAGCTTTAGTTAAATTTAAAAGCTATTTCAGAACCGGCTGTCCTGGAACAACCGCTTCTAAAAGGGTTTCTAAATTTAACAACCGGTTCCTGCGAACTGGTGGGAACTGGCTCCAGCTCACCACTATGTGGGAGTAAATACATCATGCATCAGCATTTGTCCACTTTTACAAGCTTCTGTAAAAGGTCGTATTAAACCAGGCAATTAATAAAACTTATTTATTTAAATGTGTCAATATGAATGTGTCCCCCTTTATATTTGTATTAGCAAAAGACGGTACCCATAACAGTAATTTCTACACAAGCAGCTCTGTTAAAGAAAATATATTACATCCCTGGGGAAGTTGGGAGCTTCGGCGGGGTGAACCCTCTTTTTCAAGTGGCCAGAAAGCATAGTAAAACTTTAAATAGAAGACAGGGAACAGTTTGGCTTTCAGAGAGGGACACTTACACTTTACACATTTCCACCCCACCATTAACTTCAGCCTGGACCATTCCACACAAGAGAGCCACTTCCTAGACACTACAGCACTAATAAACGATGGCCACCTAAACACCACCCTATACCGGAAACCTACTGACCACTAGACTTTCCTACATGTCTCCAGCTTTCATCCAGATCACACCACTCAACCCATTGTCTACAGCCAAGCTCTACGATACAATCGCATTTGCTCCAACCCCTAGAGATAGAGAAAAACACCTACAAGATCTCTATCAAGCACAATACCCACCTGCTAAAGTGAAGAAACAGATTGACAGAGTCAGAAAAGTACCCAGAAGTCACCTACTACAGGACAGGCCCAACAAAGAAAGGAACAGAACACAACTAGCCGTCACCTTCAGCTCCCAACCAGCGGCGTATTATCACCTAGGCCAACAAGGCCTAGGCCTAGGGTGTCAAATTTGCTCAAGTCCCCTCCTCAATTTTGCCTCTTCCCCAAATCCCTGGCCCACCTTCTCCCCCAGGCGCACCGCGATTCCCTCGTTCCACCTCCCTCCCAGGATTGCCACGCGAAAGTGCTGGGAGGGAGGGAGAAGCGAGTAGCGGCGCACTCAGAGGAGGAGGAGCAGAGGTGAACTGCGGCCCGCGGGTGCGGGGAGTAACCCGGGAGCAGGGGTGGGAACCGCTTCCCGCCCCAGCTCAAGTCCGTTCCACTGCCGCCATCCCCCGAGAGCGCCACAACTCCTCTTCTCCTCTCTTCCTACCAGGCTTGTCGTGGGGGAGTGGAGGTGAGCAGGCGTATGGGGGGGTGCAAGGCAATTTTTTGAGGGCCTAGGGGCGGCAAATTTGTTACTCTGCCACAACCCCCAACTAAAACCTCTCCAGCACATCATCAAGGACCTACAACCTATCCTGAAGGACAATCCCTCACTCTCACAGATCTTGGGAGACAGGCCAGCCCGCTCTTACAGACAGCCCACAAACCTACCGCAACCACACAACAAAAACATTAACCCAGAAACCTATTCTCGCAACAAAGCTCTTGCTAACTCTGTTCACATACCTATTGAGGGGATACCATCATAGGATCTAATCACATCAGCCACACTATCAGAGGCTCATTCACCTGAATGACTGGGTAAAGAGTGTGCTTCAGCTCAGTCTTGCAGATCCTGAGGAGGAATCCAATGCTCGGCATTAGCTGCCTTCCATGACATTTAAACAATCAAATATTTAAACAATTGCAGAAGTTTGCATGGTCACTCTGGCTACTTAATAGACTTTCTGTTGCATTTTTTTTTCAGTGCAGATGTGAACATGTTTACTGAGAACTTTTTTTTAAAAAAGTTTCACTGTGCAGGAAGGGTACAATATGGTTGTCCAGAAGTCAGATGGCGTAATATGTCAACAAGTACCAATCATAACACTGATAAGCAATGTACATTTAGACAAAGAATAACCTAAAGTATTACTGGAACAGATTACGGGGTAGCAGAGAGTTGGCTTTTAACAAAACATAAAAAGGGAATTCATTATTTTAAACCTGACTCTAGGCTATTACAATTCTGCCTATAATAATACAGTGGAGGATTGTTTTATTTGCTCCTTCATAATGTGACATGCAAGAAATATTTGGCAATTGATCTGTAGGTAATTATTTTGAAGTATCATTATTAATGGATTACGGACCCATTTCAGCAAGGATTGAAGTTGATGTGTTTGAATGTTAGGCCTATGCCTAAGTACCTTGCTTTATCAGGACAATAATGCCTATCACAATCCATTTTAAGTAGATCAGGTTTGCTAGCATACCTTCTACATGGGAAATTATGAAAGTCTGTAAATGAAGACATTGGCATGTAGTTTTGCTATAAAATATTAACTATGAGACAAATAGTTTTTAATGCTTTTCACTTCCTTTTGCTCTGCAAGACCACTCTCTCTTAGCTGTGTCAAGCTGGGGTCCAATGCTTGTGTGTCATCAACAGGTTTGCTGTTTACTGAGTTTCAGCCAGCCATATGTGTGCTTTCCCCATTGACTTCAACTAGGACCAGATTAAGGGCCTGTCTTCACTGCAAAGTTAACTTCACTTGTAACGCAAGTGTTGCCCCCAACTTAAGTCCCATTCACCCACAAACCGTAATTAGAGTTGCTGGCCTGTCAGGGTGTATGGGCTAAATCTCAACTCAAGTGAGCACAAATTGTCATTTGCTACCACAACCACTCTGTAGTGTGGATGCAGGCCAGTTCTCCTTGAGTGCTGCGAGTCTTCTAGTACATTGGCACAATTCCCTCCATGGGCTCAGAAAGGACAGACCATTTCTCCCACAATTCATTGGGGGGGGGGGGAAATGTATAGAGTGGCTCAGCCTACTGCGGCACAAAGAACCATGGGATATGCCTCCTGGAACTCTTAGCACTACACACGAGCGAGGGACGTGCCAGTGTGGATACAGCAACACGTGTTATTTCACAGTGGACTCCTCTCACTCAGTCTAGGCTAACTTAAAAGGAGTAACCCAAGTGTAGATAACTTGAGTTAACTCTGAAGTGAAGAAACTCCCTATGTCAACCCAGACCTCTAGGCACATCATGACATGGGGTCCGGCATGGCACTGCCCCCACAGCCCTGTCCCCAGCTCCACTTGGAGTGGCAGTGTCATAAACAAATAGTTAAGGGTTAATGTCTCTTTTACTTGTAAAGGGTTAACAAACAGTAAACCAAAAACACCTGACCAGAGGACCAATCAGGAGACAAGATACTTTCAAATCTCAGTGGAGGGAAGCCTTTGTTTGTGTTTTTTGGGTTTTGCTTTGTTCTCTCTGGGTCCTGAAAAGGACCAGACGTGCAACCAGGTTTCTTGCCAATCTCCCTGCTACAGTCTCTTATATATTTAGAATAGTGAGTATTAAGTAGGAAAGGCGTTTATAGTCTTTTGATTGTTTTCTGTATTTGCAATTGTGTAATTTGCTGGAAGTATTTTAAATTGTATTTTGCTGGGGGGAGGGGCTTCTCTCTAGTGGTAAAGATAAGACTAGAACACAGGTCTCCCAAGTCAAAGACTAGTTCCCTAATCTCTGTAACATCTCTCCTCAAATTCTGCTGCCTCAAAAGGGCTATGTAGACTAAAACATCTTATCCTTGGGCTTCTCCCCTCTCCTGTCTGCTTCCATTGGAACCGCCAAACCATGATATTTGTGTGCAAGGGGGTCTGACAGCTCAGAGGGAAAGAAGTGTTGCTTCCACTCCACTGACCTATTCCTGATTGCATTGGATCTCCACCACAATAAGAGATGGGAGGAATCATTTGAGCCATAGTCCTCCATGTGACAATCTTTTCATTCTCTCCCTGTAGATGAGTGGACTCACCCCAGCAGTGCTTCCTGCTGGTGACTCCTGGGAATTAGCTTGGTTCCCACTCCAGAGCACCCTCTGCAGGCCAGTGATCCATCTGTCCTCTAGCCCCCTGTGTCCCTCCCTGGACCCAGTGCCCTTTTACATGGAGTGCTGCCCCCTGGCAGTAACCCCTTTCTCCCAGGTCTCCCCTGCCCAGGGAACACCCACCCTGCCTCAGTATATGGCTACTGCCAGTCATTGTCTAGCCCCATGCCCTGGGGCAGGCTGCAGTATCAGCCTATTCATCACTGGCAAGGTTGGGTTTGGACCTGCTGCCTTGGCCTACCCCTGGGCTGCCTTCTGCAACCCCCAGTACCTGTTAGCCCAACACTAGGCCACAGCCTAGGACTTTCCAGGGCAGAGCTCCCCAGCCCTGGTACCTTGTGTCTAGCTCCCTGCAGCCAGGCCCTGAGAGAGACTTGGCTTCCCTGGCCTTCTTATAAGGCCCTGTTGCTCAGTTTGAGGCACGGCCCCAGCTGCAGCCACTTCCCTCAATCGGCCCAGCCTAAAGGCTGCTTTCTTCAGCCACAGTCCCTTCCCAGGGCTAGTTTTAACGCCTTCAGGGCAGGAGCAGGGGTCCACCCTGCTACACACCCCCAAGACCCCACTGCTGGGTTTGAAATATCTACTGTAACTCTAAATAAAGCAGCAGTGGCCACCATTTGATGATCATTTCAGGCCTGAAGTCAATGATAGTCTTTCCATTGACTTCAATGGAATTTGGATCAGGTTCAGAATGCCAGATTTCTTCACTTCCATCCAGGGCCGGTGCAAGGAAGTTTCGCCCCCTAGGTGAAACTTCCATCTTGCGCCCCCCCAGCCCTGCAGCAGCTCCTCACCCTGAAGTGTGCCCGCCGGCCCCATGACAGCTCCCCTCCCCCTGGCCCGAGGAGCCCTGTGGTACCTCCCCACCCCAGCTCACCTCTGCTCCGCGTCCTCCCCGAGCATGCTGTCCTGCTCTAATTCTCCTCCGAGACTTGCGGTGCGAACAGCTGATTGGCGCCGCAAGCCTGGGAGGCGGGAGAAGTGAAGTAGCAACTGCGCAGTGGAACCCCTGGGCTGCCAGTGGCATGCTCACCCAGGCGTGGGTGGCAAGTTTGTAGAAATTTTGGTGGTTCCCAGAACCTGCCCCCCAAACTCCGCCCCCACTTGCCTAAGGCTCTGGGAGGGGTTTTGGGGGGAGAGCTCTGGGGTACAGGCCCTGAGCTAGGGATTAGGGTGCAGGAGGGGTGCAGGCTTTGGGATGGAGTTTGGGTGCTGGGTGCAGGCTCTGGCCTGGGGCAGGAGGTGGGTGTGCAGGAGGAGGTGAGGGGTGCAGGCTTCGGGATGGAGTTTGGGTGCAGGCTGGGGGTGGGGGTGTAGGAAAGGGTGAGGGGTACAGGCTCTGGGAGGGAGTTTGGGGATAGGAGGGAGCGCAGGGGGATGAGGGTTGGGGCTGGGGATGAGGGGTTCATGCTGCAGGGGGGGCTCTGGGTTGGGGAAGAGCATTAGGGTGCAGGAGGATGAGGGTTGGGGCTGAGGATGAGGGGTTCATGATGCGGGGGGGCTGAAGGCTGGGGAAGAGGATCAGGGTGCAGGGGGATGAGGATTGGGGTTGAGGATGAGGGATTCATGATGTGGGGGGGCTCAGGGCTGAGGCAGAGGATTAGGGTGTGGGGGGCTGAGGGGTTTGGGGTGTTGGAGAGACTCAGGTCGAGGGCGGAAGCACAGGGTAAGGGCAGCCTGCCCTGCCAGTAGGAGATGGGGGGTACTAGGACCGTGGGACAGCAGACAGCAGTTCTGCCGGGAGCCGCTCTGCTCCAGTAACAGAAGCAGGCAGGGGAGAGATGCTGTGCTGCTTTCTGTGCGGCACGGACGCGGCGGGGTGTGTGGGGCGGAGACCCGCGGGGGGTGGGGGCAGGGCCCGATCCAGGCACGGCTGGGGGAGAGACCCAGCTCCAAATATTGCTGGAGCAGGGCCCCCGGCCCTGAATATTGCTGGTGCTCGAGCACCGCAAACGTATAGAACCTGCCGCCTATAAACCCTAGGCTGCTGGCTGCCGTGGCGGCGCCCTGAGCCAGGGGACACCCTGGGCTGCCGGCTGCGGATGCTGCGGGCAGCTCCAAGTCCCTCTCCATCCCAGCGGCAGCGGCCGCTCAACCACTTAAAAAAAATTTGGCGGAGCTTTTTGGCACCCCCAGATCTTGGTGCCCTAGGCAACCGCCTAGTCTGCCTAAATGGTTGCACCGACCCTGCTTCCATCTCAGAATAGAGGATTCCTTCAGCCAGCAAAAATTATCTCCGGATAGTGCAGTCCATCAGGGCCCCAGCTAGGAAATACACATATGAATAAACTGCAACTACAAAGCCTCTAATTTTAACTTAATATCCAAAGGAGGAAAAAGACCAGTGGTGTTACCTTATTGCTCCCTTCATCTCCTTTCCCTATTTTCATCAGATACTATGGATGATAAGAGCCTATGAATACCTGGTATCAGAGGGGTAGCCATGTTAGTCTGGATCTGTAAAAGCAGCAAAGAGTCCTGTGGCACCTTATAGAGTAACAGACATTTTGGAGCATGAGCTTTCGTGGGTGAATACCCACTTCATCAGATGCATGTAGTGGAAATTTCCAGGGGCAGGTATATATATGCAGGCAAGCTAGAGATAATGAGGTAGTTCAATCAGGGAGGATGAGGCCCTGTTCTAGCAGTTGAGGTGTGAAAACCAAGGGAGGAGAAACTGGTTCTGTAATTGGCAAGCCATTCACAGTCTTTGTTTAATCCTGAGCTGATGGTGTCAAATTTGCAGATGAACTGAAGCTCAGCAGTTTCTCTTTGAAGTCTGGTCCTGAAGTTTTTTTGCTACAGGATGGCCACCTTAAGGTCTGCCATAGTGTGGCCAGGGAGGTTGAAGTGTTCTCCTACGGGTTTTTGTATATTGCCATTCCTAATATCTGATTTGTGTCCGTTTATCCTTTTCTGTAGCGACTGTCTAGTTTGGCTGATGTACATAGCAGAAGGGCATTGCTGGCATACGATGGTGTATATTACATTGGTGGACGTGCAGGTGAATGAACCCATGATGGTGTGGCTGATCTGGTTAGGTCCTGTGATGGTGTCGTTGGTGTAGATATGTGGGCAGAGTTGGCATCGAGGTTTGTTGCATGGATTTATTCCTGAGCTAGAGTTACTATGGTGTGGTGTGCAGTTACTGGTGAGAATATGTTTCAGGTTGGCAGGTTGCCTGTGGGGGAGGACTGGCCTGACACCCAAGGCCTGTGAAATTGTGGGATCATTGTCCAGGATGGGTTGTAGGTCCCTGATGATGCATTGGAGAGGTTTTAGCTGGGGACTGTATGTGATGGCCAGTGGAGTCCTGTTGGTTTCTTTCTTGGGTGTGTCTTGCATCCTCCCTGATTGAACTACCTCATTATCTCTATTTGCCACCCACGAAAGCTTATGCTCCAAAACATCTGTTAGTCTATAAGGTGCCACAGGACTCTTTGCTGCTTTTATGAATACCTGGATTGACAGGGCTTTACTCTCACTTTAAGGCCCCTTTACACTTCAAGAGTAACATAATATGGCTTTAGTGTTGATGCTGCCCCCCCTTGCCCCGCCCTACTTTGGGCCAGGCTGTCTTCATTTTGTCCATCTGGAGTTCTCTCTCTTCTTTTAAATCCTCATTCAAAACCTATCACCCTCCCTTCTCAGTGTCAGGCCTGAGATATGGGTTATCTGACCCAGTGATTACAGCCAGAGCCTAGCCTAGTGATTCGAAGCAGAGGACAGAAGTCCAAGCCAGAGTCAGAAACCAGGAATTAAGCCAAGGGACAGAGCTGAAGTTAATAATCAGAACTAGAAGCCAATAACCAGAACCAATGTCAGAGCCAGAGTCAGAAGCCAGGCAAGGGAGCTGGGCTGAGGGGCTTCATGCAGGACCAGAACAGGGTAGGAGCAGATTGGAGCAATACAGAAACAAGGCAAGCACAGAGTGATTGCAACTGAAAACATAAGCATTGAGCAGCCAGCAACCTACTGCTGCTGCTGAGCTTAAATGTTGATCTGTTGGCGCCATTCAGCCAGTTGGGTGGGCTGACCAATCAGTCAATTATGCAGCAGTCCATCTGGGCACATTAACCTGCCTGAAGGTTGTACCAACTAGCCCAGGGTCAGCTGTGGGAACTCCACCCCAGGACTCCAGATGCTGAACACCACAAAACCTTAATAAATTTCTCCTCACAACATCTCTATTAGGTTCGGAAGTGCTGCTACCCCCATTTTTCACATGTGGAATTGAAGCATGGACAGAGCAAGTTACTTGTCCAAGGTCTCACAGGGAGCAGAGCCGGGATCTAAATCCAGAACTCCCGGATGCCTCTGTTCATCTCTTCAAGCAACTCCTGCTCCCTTCTTTTCATCACTAATGATTCCCACCTCCAGCCTCTCTCTCTCTTTTTTTTTTAATAGTTGTTGTCATGGTATGAACCCCCACTCTGAATCTTAGCATCCAAAAGATGGGGTACCTGCATGAACCCCCCCAAGCTTAGAAATGGTAGAGCTGCCACCACCCAAAAATATAGTGTTTTGGGGCACTTTCCGGCCCCCAAACCTTTCCCTGGGGACCCCAAGACCCAAAGGCCCTTGGGTCTCAAAACAAAGGGAAATAAACCATTCCCCTCTTCTCTGGGTTATACTAGGAGATCGCTGTGGTTCAACTCCTTGAATCTTAAAACAGAGAGGAAATCCACCTTCCCCCTCCCTTCTTTACTCCCCCTCCCAGACTCTCCCTGAGAGAGAGAGAGTGATACTAACACAGAGAGAAAGCAGGTTTTTTCTCCCACCCTTCTCTCCTTTCTCCCACCAATTTCCTAGTGAGTGCAGACTCCCTCCCCTTGGGTTCTCACACAAGAATAAAAAATCAATCAGGTTTTTAAAAAGGAAAACTTTTAATAAAAGAAATAAAAAAGTAAAAATTGTCTCTGTAAAATCAAGATGGAAAATGTTACAGGGTCTTTCAGCTTATAGACACTAGAGAGAATCCTCCTCCCAGCACAAATACAAGTTGCAGCAAACGGAGATACAATTTTTCCAGCAAAATACACATTTGCAAAATAAGAAAACAAAAGACTAAACCACCTTTCTAACTGGTACTTTCTAAATTGAACAGAAGAGGCTGTTTCAGAAACTTGGAGATATCTGCTTACATGTCTGGTCCCTCTCAGAACCCAGAGAGAACAAAGAAAAAACCCAGAGAGCACAAACAAAGGCTTCCCTCCACCAAAATTTGAAAGTATCTTGTCTCCTGATTGGTCCTCTGGTCAGGTGTTCCAGGTTTACTGCTAGTTAACCCTTTACAGGAAAAAGAGACATTAACCCTTAACCATCTGTTTATGACAGTTATCCAGTGTATTGTGATTGTTTTATTTGTCTTAGATTATAAACTCTCTGGAGCAGGAAATGTGTCTTAATCTGTTTGTAAAGTTGTATGAATTTATGGTTCAATGTAAACATTTATTAAAAACAATAAAAAGCTAAATTTGAGGAGGATTTTATTCAAAAGGGTGGGGCGTTGACAACTATGGAAAGAAATTGCCTCAAAATCAATTTTAATGTAAAGCTACCTTACCACAGCACTTTACTTGTGGCTTCATCCCTCTGGAAGATTCCTACAGACTCTATTGAGAGTGGTTTCATTCCCTACTCATATTATCTGTCTGTCTATATCTATCAAACTTAAATTTTGCTATAGCACCTGTCAACATAATATCTAAGTGCTACTCTAGGATGATGCCTCTTTTGGCTCTTGTCTGGAAAAGAAGTAATCCCTCTAGTGTTATTCATAATCCCTTCTTTCCTAATATTCATTCCCTCTTCCTACTGGCTAAACAGCAGCTGAGGCCCTTGAGATGCCATGGCGATGATAGATGGACTAGATGAGCTCCAAACGAGGAATGGGATTTGGGGAGCAGCTGGGTCAAATGCTGAGGACTGAAGGTTCCATGGCAGTTGGGAACGACAGTTTGTGCTTCGTATGCAGTGTTGTAGCTCTGTTGGTCCCAGGCTATTAGAGAGTGTGGTGCACTGGATGAGGTACACCACATGTTGTGATAGGCATGTGACAGGGATTTTGAAAGGGGTGTTGTGGGGAGTGTTGATCACAATCGAAGTGGAGATATGTCTGCAGGTTTTGCAGCTGTTGTTCTGGCAGGGACTGGTGCCGCTTTGAGTTGGTCTGTCCTGGTATGTGGGATGATGAGCTTAGAGAGGCTGAGGTGCTGTTCAAAGGTATATCTCATCCAGTGCACTAACTGCCCTAATAACAACCGTGTGGGTGAAACCAGATAATCACTGTGCTCTCAAATTAATACACACAGGAAAATAATAAAAGACAAAAACACTGTATCACCTGTGGGTGAATATTTTTCACAAAGTGATAACTCTATATCTGACCTATCAGTCTCCGTCCTCAAAAGAAAACCTGCACAACACTTTCAAATGACAAGCCTGAGAGCTTAAATTCGTAACTTTGCTAGATATTAAAAATCATGGACTGAACAGAGATACTGGATTTATGGCTTATTACAACAATGTGTAACTCACTAACCTCCTTGTTTTGTCCAATGACTATGGAATATTAACAGGCCACTTTACCTCGAATGGTCCCTTAGGATATGCGCTAACTACTTATGCTAAACAATCTGTTCAATCTTGTATTTGGCAGTGACACTCTGAGTGAGTCCTGGTCTACACTACAGAGTTAGGTCGACCTAACTCTGTAAGCATCTACATTAAAATGTAGCTCCTACCGATATAGCAACAGATTTAATAACTTCACCTTCAAGAGAGGCAGAGTGCTTAGATCGATGTAGTTAAGTCAACGCAGTGTCAGTGTAGGTACTGCATTGCTTACATTGACTGTTGCTGCCCTTCAGAAGCCATCCCACAGTGTCCCACACTGACAGTCAAAGCAGTGGAAGCACTCCTGGTGAGGATGTGCACTGCCGACACAAGGAGCGTAGGCTGGACATGCAAAAGCAATTTAGTTACTGCAGTGGCTGTACATGGATGTAACTTAGGCCAACTTAATTTTGTAGTGTAGATTTTCCCTTAGTTTCCCAAACCTGAAGAAGAGCTCTGCGTAAGCTCAAAAGCTTGTTTCTCTCACCAGCAGACGATGGTCCAATAAAAGACATTACTTCATCCACCTTGTCTATCTAAGTTTGTGCTTCATCAAAAGAGGAAGAGCAACCTACAGGCCTAATTTTGTGTGCTGAGCTCCTGCGCTTAGAGAAGCCCATAGTGAGATATGGTCCCCAGAAGATGGAGGCTTGCTGAATGAGTGGTGACTGGGAGCAGAGCACCTGCTGGCTGTTCAGTGGAACTCAAGAACCTTATCAGAAAATTGTTGCAGCGTCTGGTGTCACATGATCCACTGTCACAAGCTCTTGCCTCCTCTCAAGGCATCTGAATATCCTTCTCCATCCATGCAGAATAGCAAAAGTGTTTTTTCCTGCCTCACTGAGTCTGTTGCCAAGAACCCTACAGCAGTGAGATGTCATATCTTTAATTAGGGAGCACATGTTTCAGGGCAATGGGAGTTTGAGCTATATAGCCACAAGGCCCAAGGAAGATTTGAAGCCCTATTGAATTCTCCCCAGGAACGGATGGTGATTAGTTTATCATCAGTATTGCTCCGGAGGACCATATCCTGGTTCACCTTGTTAACCCTTGTCTAAAGTACTGACTCATAATATTTCTGGGGTTTGCTAACCATTACACAATGTGCAATGCCAATTTCCCTCTGCCATGTACTTTGGCCAGACCGGACAGTCTCTACGTAAAAGAATCAATGGACACAAGTCAGACGTCAAGAATTATAACATTAAGAAACCAGTCAGAGAACAATTCAGTCTCCCTGGCCACTTGATTACAGACATAAAAGTCACTATTACAACAAAAAAACTTCAAGAACAGACTCCAACAAGAGACTGCTGAATTGGAATTAATTTGCAAATTGTACACCATTAAATTAGGCTTGAATAAAGACTGGGAGTGGATGGGCCATTACACAAAGTTAAACTATTTCTCCACGCTTATTTTTCCCCCCATTACAGTTCCTCACATCTTCTTGTCAATTGCTGGAAATGGGCCATTTTCATTATATATATATATTATATATATATATCTTCCTGCTGTATTTTCCACTGCATGCATCCGATGAAGCGGGCTGTAGCCCACAAAAGCTTACGCTCAAATAAATTTGTTAGTCTCTACAGTGCCGCAAATACTCCTGTTCTTTTTTCCCTTTACACAAACCGGCTTGAATGCGTTTTCAAAGAAACAAGACGATTGTTTCAGATGTGGATGTGCAATGGAAGGCAAATTTGGTGGATATGCACCGGTTCTCCAAATGCAGCAGTGGTTTTAAGTACATTTTAACAGTGATAGACATTCTATCCAAATATGCCTGGGCCTTAGGCCTAAAAGACAAGAAGGGTGTTGAGGTATCCAAGGCCTTTCAAGCTATTTTCAGCAAAGGTCGCATGCCTCAACAATTACAAACAGATCGGGGGAAAGAATTTTTAAACAAACCTTTAAGCAGATTATTGTAGTGGCATGTAGTTCACCTTTTTGTTACTAATAATGTAGTGAAAGCAGGGGTTGTAGAGTGATTGAAGAGAATTTAAAAAACTAGGATATGGAGATATTTTACAACCCATAACACCTTTTGCTACATTAATTTGTTACCTGACTTTAAAGAGTTACAACCAGAGCTTCACAGAACTATACGTACCAGATCCGCTGATGTTAGCCCTTCAAACTCTTTGAAGGTATGGAAAAGGGTTTACGGCGATGGTTTAAAATAACACCGGTTGTTGCCCCTAAATAATCCCCCAGAGGGGGATTCCACTCACTCTCCCTTTTCACAAATATCACAAAGACAGTGTTGTGGTACAGGCACCACTCTTGCAACCTCTGTAGGAGGTTGTACAGTTCTACGCAGGCATAAGCGGAGGTGAAACTGGCTATGAGGATGTTGGTATTGCCAGAGACAGAGTACCGGTCTTTTGTGTGCTTCCAAGACACACACACAGTTTCATCTTCGATAAACTCACAGGATGAAACCTTGTAATTGAGGGAGAACAGGTAATGAAAGAGTGGAGAAATTGGAGAGGGTCCAGAGAAGAGCAACAAGAATGATTAAAGGTCTTGAGAACATTAGCTATGAAGGAAGGCTGAAAGAATTGGGTTTGTTTAGTTTGGAAAAGAGAAGACTGAGGGGTGACATGATA
The DNA here is from genome assembly GCF_007399415.2 of Gopherus evgoodei. Lineage (NCBI taxonomy): Eukaryota > Metazoa > Chordata > Testudines > Testudinidae > Gopherus > Gopherus evgoodei. The sequence goes on from NC_044322.1 coordinate 812,315, forward strand.
GCAGTTTTCAGGTATCTAAAAGGGTGTCATAAGGAGGAGGGAGAAAACTTATCCACCTTAGTTAGCCTCTAAGAATAAACAAGCAATGGTCTTAAACTGCAGCAAGGGAGGTTTAGATTGGACCTTAGGAAAAAGTTCCTAACTCTCAAGGTGGTTAAACACTGGAATAAATTGCCTAGGGTGGTTTTGAAATCTCCATCTCCAGAGATATTTATGAGTATGTTAGATAAAGGTCTATCAGGGCTGGTCTAGACAGTATTTGGTCCTGCCATGAGGGTAGAGGACTGTACACGATGACCTCTCCAGGTCCTTTCCAGCCCTACAATCTATGAATTGAATCTATAAAATCTAAAGGTTTATTCATAAAAGGAAAAAGATACAGATAAGATCTAGAATTGGTTCAATGGAATCAATTACATACAGTAATGGCAAAGTTCTTGGTTCAGGCTTGTAGCAGTGATAGAATAAAGTGCAGGTTTAAATTAAGTCTCTGGAGTACATCCCCAGCTTGGACGGGTCATCAGTTCTTTGTTCAGAGCTTCAGCTTGTAGCAAAGTCCCTCCAGAGGTAAGAAGCAGGACTGATGACAGGATGGAGATGAGGCATCAGCCTTTTATAGTCTTTTCCAGGTTTAAGAACACCTCTTTGTCCTTACTCTGGAAAATTACAAGCAAAATGCTGTTTGGAGTCCTATGGACAAGTCCTTGCATACTTTGCTGATTCACAAGGTGCATCTGCCTTCTCTCAATGGGTCAGTTGTGTAGCTGATGGTTCTTAATGGGCCAGCAAGCAGGCTAGGTAGAGCTAACACCAAGTCGTCTGGAATGTCACCCAGAAGTAAAGCATAAGTTTGAAATACAGACAGGATAGAGCCAATATTCATAACTTCAACTACAAAAAGACACATGCATACAGACAGCATAATCATAACGAGCAACTCATAACCTGGTCTTAGACCCCTTATATGGCCCCCTTTACATAAGAGTTGGTGCCACAACAGGACCTTGGTTGCAACCATGTTCTATACGGTCCCAGTTCAAGTCAATAAGGTGACACACACATCTTCTGGTTTGGTCATTTTCTTTAAAACGTGGTCAGAGTCTGCACTAAATTGCACAGCATTTATCAAGGTCACCGCTTACGCTAAATGTTCTTGGGTTAGGCACAGACATTGCATAGCATAAGCTTTCCAAATACAGCTCAGTACACAGGCCCTGGAGCTTGCAATTTATACCTACTGAAGTCCAAGTCACACAGTCATGGCGCCGTTGGGCTGGCACATCTATGACAGAGCCCTCACAATCTTCAAAAAGCTTTTCCCTAAGGCAGTGATTAAGGACAGCATAAACAGCAACACGTACAATAGTCTGCATGACTTTTTTACGCTCACGATGTGGCACTGGCTCAGTTAGTTCCATGCCAAGCCTCCTAAACTCATAGCTGTCATTCTTGGAGTCCTCTTCAACAATTTGTATCGGCATTGAGCAAAAACAAGGAAAATCCGGTTCATCTTTGCTGCTTGATGTAACGCTGTCCAGGGCCTCTGGGTCCTGTAGAAAGGCATCGCCTAGTAGTTGAGAGATTTTCAGAAAAGAAACAGTGTAAGTTCTCACTGCTTGTTTTTCAATAGACACAACCCAACCGCCACTCCCCGGTTCCTAACCCCATTACACCCCATCATCAACGGTCACTTCTTAATCATTCATTTACCTGAGCAATGTCTTTTCCATTCACCTTGTCCTCTGATAACTCCCCCAAGCTGTGTTTGCCTTCCACCTCTGGGGGGTGGAAAATGAGAGGCCATCACACTCATCAGGGTGCCTCACGAGAGTTTGGGTTTCGGGTTCCGGCGTATCCATCAACGGCTGAGTCAGAGAGCCCTCGCGAGAACTGTTGCTGATGTAGCGCTTTCTCCACACAAGTCCAAAGGCCTTCGGGGCTAAAACGAAGTCCAAAGTGCTCACAGGGGTGGTGAAGGAGTCCATGTTTCCACGATTTCTAAAGCATGCGTCCTTGGTAAAAGATGGCCTGTTCTGTCCCGATTGTAGGGACTTATGGGGGGTGATAGTGCTGCGCTCTGATTGGCAGAGGGCACTAGGAGTAGTTCTCAGAGGGTTCACATGACCCTCATCTGGGTGGGTCACCCTGCCCTGGAACACCACTGATTGGTCAAATCTGTTCTTTGGGTGGTCCTATGCAGCTGAAACCCATCGTGATTGGTAGAGTGCAGTGGGAGGAGTTCTTAGAGGGGTCACATGAGCCACATCCGGATGAGTCACCCCACCCTGGAACACCCCGGATTGCTCAAATCACCTCTTGGAGTAGGCCTATGGGGGTGAAATCATTCCTGATTGGTAGAGGACAGTGGGAGGAGTTCTCAGAGTGGTCACATGACACACTTTGCTTCCGGTCATGTGTCCGCCTTCACCTCGGAAAAATATCCCCGTGGGTGGGACTTCTGGTGATAGGTGGGCAGGGTTTAAGGGTCAAGGGGCAGAGTTTTAGGGATCAAAGGGTCAGTTTGGGTTTGATTGATGGTAGGCCCCTAATAGTACCACTGGACAGACTTAGGGGCTCTTGCTTTTCAAAAGGGTGGCTTTGTCAATTTACTATCAGCTCTTCTTGAAGGAAGGATTGATTCTTGAACCATGAGAGGTAAAGTAACAAATCCAGTGAGCTAGCCACACCCTCAATCTCATCCAAGCCCCCAGGTCGCCCTTCATCTTGGAATCTGGGTTTAGATGTCATACTGCAAGGAGAGTCTCTTATACATCAGTCTCTGTGTCCCAGGACAACAAGCCATTCTTCTCAGTCACTTTAGCCCATGCTTAGCAGACCCACTGGATGATAGAGAGATGTTGGAATTTGTTGGCCCCTTCTGTTAGTGGGCATGCTGGCAGGGTGGGATTCAGTAGTATGGAAACCGGACACCCTTGGAGGCCCTTGCCTTCCAAAAGGGTGGCTTTGTCAATTTAGTGTCAGGTGTTCTGGAACGAGAGTCCTTGGACATTTGGGACTTCACTTTCTTTTGAGGCTTGCTGAAGGTTAGTTTGAGGCACATTAACATCTGTTTGAGCACTGTAATTTTGCTCCTTGGAGGAGATGGTGCCTTAGCTCTGGAGGCCTTTGGTGACTTTGGGGGAGAACGGTCAGGATTCCCAGTTGCTTTCTCCCCAGCTTGCCAAAGCCCTGTTGTACTCGTAGCAATGGACACCATCTTTGGTTGCTTGGTGGGAGCCGTTTTCCCCATTCCATCCTGCGTCTTGCTCTCGCCTGCAGGAAGGAGCCACAGCACTGGTATCTTGTTGCAGTTGGATGATGCTGAGGAGTCTCCTGGAGTCCATTGCCTTGGAATTCCATGGGATCTTGTGGGCAAGTCAGCACCTGCAGAGCCAGCTGGTCTCTCGCGTCGAAGCTTACTGCACTTCTTACAGAATTTGTTTGGCTGCTGGTTCCTGGAGAGCTTTGAAGTCAAATGCATGAGTATTCATGGAAATAAAACATCATTTCACACCTGAAATGGGACAGAGGCTCAAGGTTCAAGCTAGAGCTGGGCTGGAAAACAGAGAGGTTCTCCCCCACCACGTACTTCCAATAAAAAAGTATGACCCAAACTAAAATGTTTTCTTTTTATCCATTCTCTGGGGTGTGTTTTCATAGAAAATGGATCATTTTTCTCTAAATTTTCAAATTCCATGATACTGCCCAGCTGCAGCTGCCTGGATCCCTAAGAGAAATTGGGACTTTTCATCCGTTTCTCCCTCATAACATAAATGAAAGCTGCAGCTGCAGTGGTGGAGTCTCTGGCTGCACTCTGGATATGGAAGGGTCAAACCTCCCAACCAGTCTATAGTTGAGGATTTGTGCCCTTCAGCTACACCAACCAATCTGCCAGTTTCTGTGGGCTATTGTGACAGGCCCTGGTAGCACATCTCTAATGAGCTTCCAGGGAGCTGGTGAGGGTCCTGGAGTAGTTGGGGAGGCCCAGAGATTGTGCGTGGGTGGGCCTAGCTCCCAATGGATCACTGAGATCAGGGCATAACTTTGGCAATTCCAGGGCTCCCCCCTTTTCTTTCTTCAGGGAAAGGGATGGGAGCTCCGCTCCTGGAACGATCTGAGGGAAATTTCCATGTACAGAGACTTGTGGATTCTCTGTACTCTGGTCAGCACCCTGAGTGTGTAATGCAGGAAAGGGGGCTGCTGCAGAGAAATCTGCTCCTATATTATTATTATTATTATTATTATTTTAATTTAGCTTATTTCAGCAAGATCACAGCTGTTATGGCATCATCATTACCACTCGGCCACTCTCGAGGTAGCCATGTGAATAACAGTGATGATAAGCCCTAATTCCAGCAAGACAACCTGCAGCAGAGCTGCTTCTGCAGTTTCATTGGGTAGCATTAGCACGCATTCCCTATCATTTCGCCTCTTGCACTTTGCCTTTCGTTCTCACGGGGTTTGTTGCTGCTGCACAGGAAGCCAAGCAGCTAAGTGTCCCTGATGGTCAAGTGACCCCTGGGATATTGCGAACATGCTTCATAAAGACAGGTGCCACCCTATCTGAACAGACGCTGCCTTCTGCCCTGCAAACTCTCCGATGACTCCTTGTCCTTTAGGGTGAAGACCTCTGGCGTCAGCGGCTCCCCTTCCAGCAGGAATTCGGTACGTTGGCAGGTTTCACTCTCTTTAAAATGCAAAGTGATGTGTAAAGGCTGCAAGCTGTTTCCATTTGCAGATGTTCAGTGCAGCGGCAGAGGGCTCAGCTGGGCTGTTGGGGTGACTCAGTGATGGGGCTGGAGGGCAGGTAGCAGTAGGTAGCTTTGGAACCCCTCCACTACATCTGCCCATGCTCCACGGTGAGTAATTTCATCTACACAGAAATCTGACATTCAAAGTGAGCTTGCAGTGCTAAAACCCTGATACCCTGAGCAATGATGTTTCAGGGAGTCCCATTTTTAGAGGGGCTGTGTGCTCTGGGCCCAATCCTGCCAGGGGCTGAGGAAGAAGAGACCCCACGGAATATCAGTGACTACTTCCCAAATTGCATCAGGTCTATTTGCTGCTGTAAATTCAATCAGCAAATGCATTTTCAACAATTTTACTCTTTGACTGGGTTGTAGATGCAGGAATTCAGAGCTGAGTTGCTCTGAGGGCACACAAGCAAGTCTCATTTTATGCGAGGGTTCCGTTCCACGGTTAGCGCTGTGATGGGGCAAGGCCAGATGGCTACAGTAAAGTACTGAGAAACAGGTATGTTAGCCCCAGGCTAAACAAATCCTTAGGACTATGGTAACCAAATGGCAGTTGCTCCAGGTTAATCAAGGCACTTGGGGCCAATTAAGATCTTTCAAGAAGGCAGTGGAGATAACTACATTGATTAGAACACCTGCAGCCAATCAAGGCAGGCTAATCAGGGCACCTGGGTTTAAAAAGGAGCTCACTCCAGTCAGGCAAGGAGGAGCCAGAGGAGAGGAAGTGTGTGTGAGGAGCTGGGAGCAAGAGGTACAAGGAGCTGAGAGTGAGAGGTTGTGCTGCTGGAGGACTAAGGAGTAAAAGCGTTATCAGACATCAGGAGGAAGATCCTGTGGTGAGGATTGTGGAAGTACAGAAAGAACTGACATGGATTTGTAGGGGATCTTAGTGCATGACAGTCTCTGTTAGCCAGAGTTAGGCTAGCTGTAACCCTAATAATGGGAGATTTGTAAAAGCAAGGATTGTGTGAGGCGAGTGGAAAAGAACTGTGTGAGAAGTTGTTTTTCGACCTTGTGTAGATAATACAATATGTAGACTGGCTTCTCTTAAGTGAGGAAAACAAGATATCAGGATGACCCATGTCTAAACAAAATGCAGCTGTTGCTTATTATTGTCTATAACAAAAGTATAAATGCTTGCTGTAATTGTTTACCTGTTGAGAGACCTGTCTAGGAAGGGGAGACCCTATGTCCTAGTGCACTCTCTCCATGTTGTAGCTGCTAAACAGAATAAAGTATCTGACTCTGCTGCACCCAAACAAAAAGCGAGAACTGAGTTTTTCCCCGACAGGATAAAGAAGGTGTTTGGAGGAGGCCATGAGGAAGTAGCCCAGGGAGTTGTAACTGTCATGCAGCTGTTACAAGAGGCACTATAGACAGCTGCAATCCACAGGGCCCTGGGCTGGAACCTGGAGTAGAGGGCGGGCCCGGGTTCCCCCCAAACCTCCCAACTCCTGATCAGACACAGGAGGAGTTGATCCAGACTGTGGGGAAGATCACTGAGGTGAGCAAATCCGTCAATAAGCGCAGGACCCACCAAGGTAGAGGAGGAACTTTGTCACAGCGCGTAAAGCGAAAACCACATATGGTGAAACACTTATTGAGTTGAATGGCGGGCGCAATCGCCTGCACTACAGATGCAGTTTTTATATTGTAATTTTTCTTTTTTTTCCCTGTTTTTACCGACTGCAGAAAGATGAATTTGTGCATGTTAAATGCGCCTAAGATGAGACTTGCCTGTATTTCTGTTTCCTGACTAGGTGAAGGATCCAGCACTTCTTCTTCGAGTGATTGCTCATATCCATTCCAGTTAGATGTACGCGCCGCGCGTGCACATTCGTCGGAAAACTTTTACCCTAGCAACTCAGTGGGCCGGCAGGTCGCCCCCTAGAGTGGCGCCACCATGGCGCTCCATATATACTCCTGCCGGCCCACCCGCTCCTCAGTTCCTTCTTACCGCCCGTGTCGGTCGTTGGAACAGTGGAGCGCGGGTTAGCTGACCTCCACTTCCCTAGCTACTCGTTTTCTCGTATATAATTATGCAGTTATAACACTTTTATATATATATTTGTATGGTTATACGTGTTTTCTTTGCTAACATGGTTAGTTTAGTTAGCGGGGTTCAGGAAGTAGCCCCTTCCATGAGCCCAGTGCCGGAGCCATGCATGGCTCACCGGGTTTTCAAAAGGGGCCCGGCTTGCCAGAAGCCGCGGCCGAAGAGAGATCTACATGACTCCTGTTTGAAGTGCCTCAGGGAATCACACTTGACAGATAAGTGCCCCATTTGCAAGGCTTTTAAGCCGAGAACAAAAAGGTGCGGGACTTTCACTTGCCCCTCCACCTTGGGCGCGGAGCGATGTTCAAGCAGCGGGCAGAAGCGCCTCCTCGGCACCGGACCCCGCCGGTACCACCAAGGCCTTTCGGCACCGACCGTCGCCGGCACCGATGTCGACTCGGCACCGTTCCCTTCTTCCGAGGTCGAGAGAGTCTACGATTCCTGCTGGTGCCTGGCGGCTCCCCGGCACGCGCCGTGGTTGAGCCCCCTGCTCCCGCTACTTCCGTGCCACCTGCATCGCAGCCAGAGAGCTCGCCTCAGTTGCGTTATCCGGCCTGCAGAGGCACCGATGACTTCGGCTCCGTCGATTCCAGTCCCCCAGGACCAGGGAATCCGGTGCCTGGCAGCTCCCCGGCTCGCGCCGTGGTAGAGCTTACTGCTCCTGCTGCTTCTGTGCCAGCTGCACCACAGCTAGACAGCTCGTCTAAGATGGCTCGCCCGGCACCGACGACGTCGGCACCGTCGATCCCGGTCCCACGAGGGCCGTAGAATCCGGTGCCTGACGGCTCCCCGGCACGCGCCGTGGTTGAGCGTATTGCTCCTGCTGCTTCCGTGCCAGCGGCACCGCAGCCAGAGAGCTCGTCTAGTCGGATCGCCCGGCGCTGACACCTACTACGGCACCGATGACGTCGTCACCGTTGATCCCGGTCCCATAAGGGCCGTAGAATCCGGTGCCTGACGGCTCCCCGGCACACGCCGTGGTTGAGCGTCTTGCTCCTGCTGCTTCCGTGCCAGCGGCACCGCAGCCAGAGAGCTCGTCTAGTCGGATCGCCCGGCGCTGACGCCTGCTACGGCACCGATGACGTCGTCACCGTCGATCCCGGTCCCACAAGGGCCGTGGAATCCGGTGCCTGACGGCTCCCCGGCACGCGCCGTGGTTGAGCGTATTGCTCCTGCTGCTTCCGTGCCAGCGGCACCGCAGCCAGAGGGCTCGTCTACGTCGGATCGCCCGGCACCGACACCTGCTGCGGCACCGATGGCGTCGGCACCGTCGATCCCGGTCCCACACGGGCCGTAGAATCCGGTGCCTGACGGCTCCCCGGCACGCGCCGTGGTTGAGCGTATTGCTCCGGCTGCTTCCGTGCCAACGGCACCGCAGCCAGAGGGCTCGTCTCCGTCGGATCGCCCGGCACCGACACCTGCTGCGGCACCGATGACGTCGGCACCGTCGATCCCGGTCCCGCAAGGGCCGTAGTATCCGGTGCCTGACGGCTCCCCGGCACGCGCCGTGGTCGAGCTGATTCTCCGGCTGCTTCCGTGCCAACGGCACCGCGGCCAGAGGAATAGTCTAAGTCGGATCGCCCGGCACCGACACCTGCTGCGGCACCGATGACGTCGGCACCGTCGATCCCGGTCCCGCAAGGGCCATAGAATCCGGTGCCTGACGGCTCCCAGGCACGCACCGTGGTTGAGCTCCTGTTCCGGCTGCTTCCATCGGCACCGTCGATTCCAGTCCCACAAGGGCTATCGAATCCGGTGCCCGACGGCTCCCCGGCACGCGCCGTGGTTGAGCGTATTACTCCCGCTGCTTCAGTGCTGACGGCACCCCAGCCAGACGGCTTATCTAACTCGGTTCTCCCGGCACCGGCACCTACCGAAGCTCTGATGACCTCGGTACCATGGATCCCGGCCCCACGAGGGCCGTCGAATCCGGTGCCTGACAGCTCCCCAGTACGCACTGTGGTTGAGCCTGCTGTTCCCTGCGCGCCGGAGATGTTACCAACGGCGAGGGCTCTCAGTGCCATGACGGAGTCAGTGCTGCCTGACCTGGGCACCGCCGGTACGGGTAATACAGTCTCTTCAAGGGACTGTCCCCTGTCAGTACAGCAGAGCGGCACCGTCCATGATCACGGTCCCGCAGACGCTCCAAGTCCTGTCGGCACGCCGGACACCACTGGCAGTTCCGGTACTGTTTTCCTCGGTACTGGTCACACTCACTGCACCGGTCGGTATCCCGTTCGCCGACCCGCTATCGGCACCGTTCCGACATCTGGCACCGGGGCAGGTACCTTGACTCCTGTAGCTCTTCTCCGAGCCTCGAGATCTCGGTCCACCTCCCGACACCGTTCTGGTTGCGGGTCTCGATCTCGTTCCAGGTACCGATACGCCTCCCGACGCCGGTCCCCGGTGCCGAGTTGGGCAAGGTCCGAGTGAGTCAGAGACTCGGCCCGTGCCCTCTTTTAGTACCTCCATGGCCGTCCGGACACGCATCCGTGTCACCCCATATGCGCGGATCTTATGCTCAGGACCACGATCCTGATATCATGGCCAGCGGGCGCCAGCCCCGAAGCAGAAAGAGCCTTGGCGAATGCAAGGTGCACTCTGCAGGGGCCCTGCACCTCTGGGTAGCAAAGCAACAAGCCTTGCTTAGCTGCGATAATTATAGCACCTGGGTGGAGGAGTTTCTCCCTCGAACCTCCCACCTAGAGTTCGCTGCCGTCTTGGAGGACGGGGGAAAGAATTTACCCTTTGTTGGTAAAGGCATCTTCGCGGCAGAGACAGCCCCAGACTGCGAAGCCTGCTGGACAATAGGGTCCTAATGCGTCTCAGCATGTATACGCCTGCGACCAAACGCAGGCCTTTATGGCCCCAGCCGCCATACTCTGTGCCTAGCCAGAGGCAGAACTCTGGAAAACGGCAAGGCCAAGGTGGTCGCAGACAAACGTCAGGCCCCCTAAAAAGCCAAAGTCTAGGTCCCTCGCAATTACCAATGGGACCAAAGACGGACCTTCCAAGGTTCGCCGGAAGGCGGTGTACCAGTCGCAGGACGGGATCCTGATCCCGCTTTCTCCTGGCATGGCCCCAGTTACTTTTAGATCGCTGGGTCCTGCGCACGATGGAGCATAGGTACCACCTTTAAATTGCTCCAGCCCTGTCCCCCTTCAGCGGACGAAAGGGGCTAGGGGTTTTACTCCCGTTATGCCCTAGTCCCCCACTCGACCACAGGTCTCAGACCTCCCTGGTCCTGCATGGACTCAACCGGTTTGGGATAAGGTTGAAGTTCTGCATGGTATCCCTGGGAACCATTATTCCATCCTTGCCTCCGGGGGGCTACTATGCCGCCCTGGATAGGAAGGACGCGTACTTTCGCAATGCCATCTTCCCTCCACATGGGAGATGCCTCCGCTTTATAGCCAGCGGTGAATACTCCCGGTTTACGGCCATAGTCGCCGCCTACCGTAGCTATGTCGGATATGCGTTTTTCCGTATTGGGACGATTCGCTTATCCGAGGAGACTCTGACACACAAACCACTCAGCCCGTGGGCATCGTCACGGTCTTATTCACAGATCAAGGCCTGATGATTACTATAGAGCAATCCGCTCTGGTTCCCACGCAGAGGTTGGGCTTCCTAGGGGCTATCTTGGTCTCCTACCTAGCCGGAGCCTGCTTATCGCAACTGCGGTTTTAGGCGATGGCATCAATCATCTGAGGTCTGAAGGCTTTCCCAACGACCTCAGCTCGTTCTTGTCTCAGTCCCCTGGGTCCATGGTTGCCCGCAAGTTTGTAACCGAAAGCGCCAAGCTCCGCCTCCGTCCTCTCCAAGTCCGGCCCACCTCGGCGTACCGCTTGGACAGGGAGCCAATGGTCATGGTAGTCACCGTTCCCTCGAACGCCTTAGGCTCCCTAGAGTGGTGGCTAACTCCCTCCTTGGTGTGGACAGGATGCGGTTTCATCCGCCCCAGCCCTCACTGCCCCTGACGGCGGACGCATCATCTCTCTGCGCGAGTGCTCATGGTCACCTCCGAGCTTAAGGCCTTCGGTCTTCTAGGGAGCTGGCATTCCTCATTAATGCCCCAAAAATGAGAGTAGTCCGCCTGGCATGCCAGGGGTTCCAGCGGCAGCTGCGAGGCCGTTGTATCTCGGTGTTTACAGCCAACACAATGGCCAGGTGCTTCATAAGCATTCAGGGGGGACATAGTCCTCCCCCCTTTTTTTGTCAGGAGGCCATCCATTTCCGGGTCTTTTGCATGGCCCACTCGATGGAGCTGGCGACGTCCTTTCTCCCAGGCGTTCGGAACGTCTTATCTCTTTGACTCAGCAGGTCTTTCCTGTCTTACGAGTCATCACTCTGCCCCATGTGAGGCGTCCCGCTTTCCGGAAGTGGAAATGGTTCCTCACACAGACCTGTTCGCTCACCGCGAGTGCAGGAAATGCCAGGTGTTCTGCTCCTTCCAAGGTCTCTCCTCGGAATCGATCTTGGACGCATTCCTGATGCCGTGGAACGGCCAACTGCATTATGCCTTCCCGCTGTTCCCACTGGTTCGTTACGCACTGACATATCACGTTGCTCGGCCTGTCAGCCCAGACCTCATCACTCAGGGCAATGACAGGCTTCGTCACTTGGACCTGCAGCCTCTTCGCCTCACGTACCTGAGTCGGGGTGACAGGCAGCCTTCCGCCTGGTCAACGTACCGAGCCAGGTGGAAGCGTTTCCTTTACAGCTGCAGTACGCTCGATCTTGCTCCTGCTGAGGTCTCGATCCCCTCTATTTGGCCTGCCTCTGGCCTTCAGCGGCAGGATCTGGCGGTATCATCGCTGAGGATACTCTCAGCAGCCATCCCTACCTTCCAGCAGGCTAAGATGGACGTTCAGTGTCCCACTATGGGTTCGAGGTCCCTCAAGGGCTTGGAGCGCTTGCACCCTCGGGTGCGCCGCCCAGCCCCGCCCTGGGGCCTCAACCTAGTCTTGGCCAGACGGGTCTCTGAGATCAGAGCTCTTACGAAGGTTCCACAAAGACAAGGTGCAGTTATGACCGCACCCGGCTTTCCTCCCTAAGGTGTTTTGGCCTTTCATGTTACCCACAGCTCAACGCAATGGGCATAACCGTTGCACTCCTTGGACATCTGTGGAGTGCTCGCATTATGTTGTGCTGACAGAATCATTTCCTAAGGTGCCCCAGCTCTGCCCCGGTAGCGGGCCAAAGGGAGGGCTTGCTTGTTTTCCTCTCAGAGGATCTCATCTTGGGTGATGGCGGACATCCCCACTTGTTATGATTTGGCTCATATTTCCCCAAGCCACATCACCGTGCATTCTACCAGGGCTCAGGCTTCATCTGCCGCCTTGCTGGCTCGTGTTTCTACCCACGAGACCGGTCGCGAAGCTCCATTGGTCCTCGGTCCTTACCTTTGCTTCGCAGTATGCCCTGGTTCAAGAGAGGCTGTAGCCTCTGGCTCGGCAGTTTTATTCTGCCACATTTCACTCCGACCCCACCGCCTTTGTAAGGCTTGGGATTCACCTAACTGG